>NC_141920.1:29655000-29805342 GCF_057802395.1 Ceratotherium simum simum
GAGCTGCATTTCTTCTGGAAGCATTTGACAAAAGTCGATGTTTTTAATAATAAAAACAGGCCATATACCAGGAATAGATGGAAACTTCCACAAAACGATAAAAAACCCACAGCAAACAACATACTAGACGGAGAAAGTCTGAAAGTTTTTCCCCTGAAGATCAGGAACAAGACAAAGATGCCCACTTTCACCACTTCTATTCAAGGCAATATTCAAAATTCCAAAAAATCAATTAGGCAAGAAAAATAAATGAAAGGCATCCAAAATGGAAAGGAAGAAGTAAAGCTATCTCTGTTTGCACATGACATGATTTTATATGTAGCAACTCTAGTGATTACACATACACACACACACAAAACTGTTAGAGCTAATAAATGAATTCAGCAAATTTGCAAGATAAAACATCAACGGGCAAAAATCAGTTGCATTTCTATACATTAGTGATGAACAATCCAAAAAGGAACTTAAGCAAACAATTCCATTTACAACAGCATCAAAAATTATAAAATACCTAGGAATAAATTTAATCACGGAAATGAAAGCCTTCTACACTCAAAAGTACAAAACATTGCTGAAAGAAATTAAAGAAGACATAAATAAATGGAAAAACATCCCTGTTCGTGGATTGGAAGACTTCATATTATTTGGATGAGTACTGACTACTACCTAAAGCAATCTACAGATTTGATACAATTCCTGTCAAAATCCCAATGGCAGAAATATTTTGCATAAATCGAAAAATACTTTCCAAAATTCATACGAAATCTCAAGGGACCCCCAAATAACCAACCAACCTTGAAAAAGAAGAACACAGTTGGAGGACTCACACTTCCTTAAGAAAAAATTTACTACAAAGCTACAAATAATCAAAGTACTGTGGAACTGACATTAGAACAGATATATAAACCAATGGAATAGAATAGAAAACCTAGAAATAAACCTTTAAATATATGGTCAAGTGATTTCCAACTAGGGCACCAAGACCATTTAATGGGGAAAGGACAAACTTTTCTACAAATAATGCTGGGAAAACTGGATATCCACATACAAAAGAATGAAGTGGGACCTTTGGTTTGTATCATATAAACAAATGAACTCAAAATGGATCAAAGACCTAAATGTAAGAGCTAAAAATATAAAATTCTGAGAAAAAAACAGAAGTGAAACTCTTCCTGACATTGGATTTGGCAATGATTTTTTTGGCTATGACACCAAAAGTATACGCAACAAAAGAAAAAATACGTAAATTGGACTTCATCAAAATTAAAACCTTTTGTGCCTCAGAGGACACTATCAGGATAGTGAAAAGACAACTGACAGAATGAGAGAAAATATTTGCCACGCATAATCTGATAAGGGATTAATATCCAGAATATATAAAGAACTCCCACTATTCAACAACAAAATAACAGACAACGCAATTAAGAAATGGACAAAGGACTTGAATAGACATTTCGCCAAAAAAGGTATGTAAAAGATCAGTAAGCACATAAAAAGACACTCAACATCACTAGTCATTAGAACAATGCAAAGCAAAAACCACTATGAGATATTCCTTCACATCCCTTAGGATGGCTATTATGAAAAACAAAATAAAAATACAGAAAATAATTGTTGGCAAAGATGTGGAGAAATTGAAACCCTTGTACATTGCTGGTAGGAATATAAAATGCGGAAGCTACTGTGGAAACAGTGAAGGTTTCTTCAAAAGTTACACATAGTATCTACCATATGACGGCAACAATTCCACTCTTAGGTATATATCCCAAAATATTAACAGCTGGGAGTGAAACAGACACATGTACATCAATGTTCATAGCAGCATTATTCACAATAACAAAAAGGTAGTGGAAACAACCCAAATTTGCATCAAGAGATTAAGGGATAAACAAAAGGTGGTATATACATAAAATGGAATGTCATTCAGCACTAACAAGCGATGACATTCAGATATGTCCCGTAACCTGGATTAACCTTGAAAATATTTTGCTAAGTGAAATAAGCCAGATAGAAAAGGACAAATCTATGATTCCACTTACATGAAGTACCTAGAACAGGGAAACGCATAGATACAAAAAGTAGATCACAGATTACTGGGGCTGGAGTGAAGGAGGAAAGGGGACTTACTGTTTAATGGGAACAGAGTTTCTGCTTAGGATGTTGAAAATTTCTGGAAATGTATAGTGGTGACTGTTTCACCACATTGTGAATGTACTTGATGCCACTGAATTGTAACCTTAAAGATTGTTAAAATGGTAAGTTTTATGTTATGTACACTTTACCACAATCAAAAATAAGTACTAACACAAGGTGATCGCCCCATGTAGAGCCTTGGGATTCGATGAAATGGCTCAAGGAAAAGGATAAAATGTGTGGTCCCAAAGGCTGATAGAGTGGAGAAACCTAAACTTGAGTGGGGAGATAGAACCATGGGAGCAAGCAAGGAAACAGCAGACTTCAAACTTGTGTTTTGAAAGAACTGTGGGTGGTTGACTGTGTTTGGACAATGAGTTATGAGTTGAAGGGACACGAGTCACCTTTGGGCCAATCACTGAACTGCAGGGGCGAGACTTTCCAGTTCCATTTCACTGCCTCAGTGACTAGCCAGTCTCTGGACACACAGAGAAATAGAAAAGCATTCCTTCTTATTTGAGGTGTCCTAAAAAACAGTCATAGATTCTGGTGGCAGGGACATAAATCAGGGGAGAAGGCTGTTGTGACACCACAAATAAATCCTGTGCTCTATTCTATTTCTTAGCTACTCCTCAGGGAGAATATTTGTGTTCACCTTTGCAGAGGGTGATCTGGCAAATCCCATCCACTTAGCACTGCTTGTAACCAAACCTGCCTCCTAAGGACAGCACATGCTACTACAGGGCAGGTCCTTTGGTGTGCCCAGAGCATCAGGTGGTTTGGGTTTGTAAGTCTGGAGAAGAAGATGGGAACTGCTAAGACAAAAATGGGGAGAAATATGGATGAATATTGGAGGGACAAATGGAAGGAATAGAGGAGGGAGGAGAGAAGAGGGAGCAGAGGGTCGAGATCCATCTGCCATCTGTGTATCTATAATTCTCATATTTATTTCTCTGGCCCAGACCTTTCCCCAGAACTCTGGACTTGTATGTCTACTGCCCGCTGGACATGTTCCTTGGATGGAAATAAACATCTACAGTTAACATGACCAAAGTGAACTCCTGAATTTCCCCCACAGCCCTCTGTGTCTCAGCTGAGGCACCACTACTCTTCCAGATGCTCAAGCCCCAAACCTTTAGAGACTTTCTCTCTCACCCCAATCCTGTGCATTAGGAAATCCTGTTAGCTCCACTCCAGCATGCATCCAAAATCTGGCCTCTTTCCCCTGCCTCTACCAGCTACTGTCCTGGTGGAAACCGCTTCTTCTTGTTCGCTGGAAGGCAGTGACCTCTTACATGCTCTAGTTTCCTCTATCTATGTCCTGATATAGTCTGTTCACAACCAATGCTAGAATAATTTAAAACTCATGTCAGATCATGTCACTTCTCTCTTCAAAACCTCGCAATGGCAGCCATGTCACTCAGAGCAAAAGCCCAAATCCTTGAGCACAGCAGGAGGATCCTACTCTCAGGGCCTCTGGACATGCTGTTCTGTATCAGGAAGGCTCCTCCCCCAGATCACCACGTGGCTCACTTCTGCACCTTCTTTTTCTCTTTGTTTGAATTTCCCCTTCTCCGTGATTCCTCTACCCTGTTTAAAATACATCCCACCCTACAGAGTCTGTTCTCAACTCTCTTATCCAGCTATACTCTAGTTTTCTCCTTAATAGTTATCACTTTCTAATACACTATATTATTTACTTATTCATTATGTCTATTGTTTACTGTCATTTCCCCACTAAGATATAAGCTCCATGAGGGCAACTAATTTGTCTCTTTTATTCACCAATCCACCCCAACTTCCTATAGCAGCTCCCGGTAAATAGTAGGTATCCAAAAAATGTTTGTATGATATCTGAATTGCCCAGTGTGGCACCTCCTTGAGACTCTGAAGTCTATTTTAAGTGGGTAATCTCTGTGGAAATTGTGTCATAACCTGAGTTTCTCGTGTAGATGACGTGGTGAAAAACAAAAGCAAACTGCACTTACTCAGGAAGCAGAAAAGCCCAGGAGAAGAAAACCACAAACCCTCTTCCCCACACCCACCCTTCCCCACACCCAGTGGCAGAAACTGCAGAAATCTCATGGGATGGAAGGAGGGTAACGGTTAAACCCATGAGCTCTAGAGTCAACTGCCTGAGTTTAAATCACAGGTCTACCGTTGACCACTGAGTGACCCTGAAGCTCCCTGTGCTTCTATTTTCTTTCTGTAAGGTAGAAGGGACAAGAGTATCTGCCTAGGAAATAGTGATCACATGAGATAACAGGCATAGGCATTTCCAACAGTGCCTGGACATGGGGAGTGTTCAAGAAATTGAAGTTATTACTCATTAGATTCCTGAGGCAAGGAGACTTCAGCTCACATTAGAGGGTATAGATGTAGATATGCATACAGATATGGATATAATTATAGATACAGATCAGATAGGCAGGAATCTCTGTATGTTGTGTCCCCTTCTCTCCACTTGACCACTATCCAGCATGCAAGAGGGACTCCAAGATAGTAACACACGGAAGAGAGAAGTTTACTTCTCTTAAGAGTTGAGGCAGGGTAAGGGGTAAATTTAGGGAAGCAGAAATGAGGGATGTTGGCTGAGAGACAGAGAAAGTTAAACATCTGTTCAATGTGCATTTCATGTAGACTGAAAATGATTTGAAGAAACCTGTAAGGCAAGTCTTTTAAAAATTCCTGTGTGTGTGTGTACACTTCCTCACACCCACTCATACATACACACAGACATAAATATACGCATTCACACATAGATATAAAAATGTGGCCTAGCATGGTAGTGTACAGGATTTGGGGGATTAAATAAATTTATAATACATACTAAAAGCTCAGGAAAGCAATGGGCACATGGGAATCACCCAACACATCATTAACAAAGGTTTGCGAGCGCACACAGCAGAATTGGAATCATGGTGATCTCTCAGTGGCGTGATGGTGGTGAGTATCCTTCTGTTCGCTTCTCTGTACTTTCTGATTTTTCTGCAATTAGCCTCCTCTGAGAAGCTGAGCAGCATAACGTGGTTAAAGGAATGAACTCTGGAGTTGGTCAGCCTAGACTTGAACCCTGGCTCCTCCCCTGCCTTAGGGTAGAGGACACTGGGCAAGTTACTCTCTCTGCCTCAGTTTCTCCATCTGTAAATCAGGGATAATGGTCATAGCTATCACAGGGTCATTGTGAGGATTAGACAAGTTAACAAGCACAAAGTTGTCCTTGTTGATGTTTGAAGCACCATCTGTTTCGACGCCTCTGGTGACCAGCAGGTGATGGATCCACAGAGAAAGCACTCAGATCCCCGATTTCATGCTCTCAGATAGTGCCCAGTCTGGGCCTTCTGTGGTAGCTCTGGGTGGTGTACGTGTATTTACCTGGAGAACCTAAAAGTCCCCAGACAGAGGGAGAGGATTCTACCCCAAGGAATGCTCACCTGTGAGTCCCAGCAGTAGAGTCAGCAGCAGGCAAGGAGGAGGGGGGAGGGGCCGGGAGGCAGGGACGGGCATCCTGGAGGCCTGAGGAGCCTGCTCTGTCCCAGTGTGCGTGCTGGGGGAACCCTGACCTCTGTGCTCTGTGGAGAGGAGCGAAGGCCTGCCTCCCGTGATATAAGAGGAAGCACCTATGATGGAGTGACATGGCTGTGACAGTAACCTTCTTCCAGATTCTAGACAGTTCCTGCTTCTAGATTGTGAAATAGGAATCAGGCAGAAAAGGTGACTACAGTTGAGGAGTTGCTCATCTTCTGTTTTCGGAGAGACTTGGACAGGCCTAGCAGAAATAATGCTTCCTCCCTGCCTGGGGCCTCTGCTCTCTCCACCTGGCCCCTCACCCCATCTTGAGGTCTTCATGGTGATTCCCCATTTGGGAGCCCCAGGCCAAGAAGGATCTGTGGCTGTGGGCTGGGTCCCAAATTCCAAAGCCCAGCATCCTAGGATGTGGCTGGCTTGTGACCTCATTCTGCACCAGCCTCAACCAAGAGCTACTCAGCTGGAGGAAGGAAGAGGGTTTTCCAGGGCTTGCTCAGCTTTGGGACGAAACCAGCTCTGTTCCTGAATGACTCCCTATTCCAAACCTTTATTGATATAACTTCTAAAACTTAGCCCAAATGCACCAAGCAATGTGGACCTCAGAACTTGTATGTGAATGTATCCAACAGAAGGAATCATTTCCTGACTTCTTTCAGGAGAGGAAGTGGATTCCATGACGCAGCAATTAATCTTTTGGGCATTTGTCTCATATAAATGAAAACTCATGTCCACACAAAAACCTGTGCATGAATGTTTATAGTAGCTTTCTTTGTATAGCAAAAACTAGAAACAACCAAAATGTTCAATAATAAGTGAATAGTTAAACAACCTGTGCTGCATCCATTACAGGGAAATACCACTCAGCAATAAGAAGGAATGAATTACTCATATGGGCAATGACTTGTAACTTTCCTGAAGGCATTGTGTTGAGTGAACAAAGTCAATCTCAAAAGGTCATGTACTGTATGATTCCATTTACAGAATATTCTTGAAATTACAGAGATAGAGAACAGATTGGCATTTATCAGAGATTTGATATGGTGGAGATGGGTGTCACTCTAAAGGGCCAGAACAAGGCAGACCTTTGTGGTCATGGAATTGTTCTGATACTGATATGGTGGTGGTTACACAGATACACACATGAGAGGACCAGCATAAGCAAAACCTGGCAGTGATACAAAATCCAGCATAAATAACACTCTCATAGTCCTTATAACATAGACGCTGACTGGTAAGTTATCCAAAATTATACTATGATTATATCAGGGTGATGGAGAAGAGAAAGTGTGCATGTGCGGCATGAGGTCAGGAGTAACAGAACATTATATCCCCCCCTTCCATAGTGGGAAGTCAATAAATAATGCCTAAGAGTGAGAAATCAAGAAGTAGCAATACAAACGCTACTGTATGCAATAGTAGGGCAGTAAAATACAAAATAATCAGTTAAAGGGTTGAAAATGGTGTCCCCTGGGAGGTGGAGAATGGTGGGAGGTTAGGGAGACTCCGGTTTTTATACGTAGAGCCTGTAGAACTATTCCACTCTTAAAACACGTGCATACGTAACTGTGGCAGAGGTGGAAACGCATTTTAGTTAATTAGATTAATGTTATCAGAGTTACACATAAAAGAATGCCCATCCTATTAACACCAGTAAGAGAATGTTATAATTTTGCTGGATCTAAGATTGATGTTTAAAACTCAATTACAATTCTATTTACTAGTCAAAAACCACTGAAAACAGTAATAATAATTTTTAAAGTTTCCATAAATGAGGAAACATTAAAGATAGCTATAACTAGGGATGCATAAGACCATTATGGGGGGAAAAAACTAGAAAATTGTGAGTTGAACAGCTTAAAAGCAAACCTAAATAAATAGAGGTATATCATATCCATGAAAGGGAAACCTCAATATTGGAAAGATGTCAGTTTGTCTGAATTAATATATAAATTCAATGCAGTCAAATAATAATTCGAAAAGAGTTTTCATGAAACTTGACAAAGTGATTCACAAAAGCATTTGGGGGGCCGGCCCAATGGCATAGTGGTTAAGTTCCCATGCTCCGCTTCGGTGGACTGGGATTCATAGGTTTGGATCAAGCTATGAACCACTCATCAAGCTATGCTGTGGCGGCGTCCCATATAAAGATGGGCACGGATGTTAGCCCAGGGCCAATCTTCCTCAGCAAAAAGAGGAGGATTGGCAATAGATGTTAGCTCATGGTCAATCTTCCTCACCAGAAAAAAAAAAACAAAGAGCATTTGGGCCAAGAATAGCCACAATAGTTTTGAAAACAAGAAAATGTGGGAAGACTTTCCCAAAAGAGGAATCAAAATTTATCATAAAGCGATTCTAATTAATAGAGTGTAGTCTTGACAGGGAGATAAACAAGAAGCTCAATGGAACAAAGACCTCATTAAAAAAACCCACAAATTTACAGAAACTTGATATATAGCAAATGTGGGAGTACAGATCAGTGAGTGCTGGATAATTTATCCTTGTGGAAGAAAAAATAAGACCTCTTCCACCTATAACACACAGACACACACTCACACACACACAGCTGAAAAATATAACTAGATCAAAGGTATAAATGGAAAGAACAAAACTCGACGAAAAAATTAAAAACTCCTTTTTCTGTAACAAAAACTCCCAAATGATACCAACACTGCTGCACTGGGGACCACGTTACAGGAACAAGAGGGACTCTCCCGTATGTGCCCAAGGAACCAAAGGTAAGAATGTTTGTTGCAAAGTTGTCCTAGGAAAATATTAGATAAAGCCTCAATATCCATCATGAGAAAAATAGATAAATCATGGCATATTCTTACAACAGAAACCTACAGAGCAGTGGCATATCCTTACAGTAGAAAGTGGAGCTACATACGTAAACATGAATAAATCCCACAAACTACTAAGCAGAAACTTAAAATCAAGTTCCAGAATGCTGTATACAGTATAACTGCAATTATATAAATTTAAAACAAGCAAAGTAATATTAAATATTTCTTAAGGATTTATACATGTTGTGAAAGTATAAAATCATGCTTGAGAATGATAGACACCAATTCAGGACAGTGTTTTTAAAAGAAACAGAAGAACATAGTGGCAAAGTGTTAATATTTTGCAAAGACAGGATGGTAGGCCCATGGATATTTTTTATATTATTCTTTACATATTTCAGAAGAGAAAAATGCTTCTGCAACTTAATGATTTCAAAATGCATATGTGTTAAAAAGAAATCATACTTCAAAAGCTCTGGATAAAAGTACAATCTGCTCTGAGAATTAAGGGTTGGTCATGATCAGGGGCAGGATGGAGATGTATTTTCTTGACATGCTTGATTCTCTTCAGGTGGAGGCAGGGCCAGTCTGAAGCGCAGTGCATCAGGGTCCAGACACCCTGAGCCCCTATGACCAAAGTCCATCCTTGACTCAGCTCCAAATGCCAGAGAGAAGGAACATGGAGAGGGTTTGTGGAGGGAGCATGTCTGTGGTGGAGGTGGGGGCGACAGAGTGAAGGGCAGGGGTCTGGGGAAACCTACAGGTCCTTGCAGCTTCTTGTCCCTGCTTGAGCCCCTTGGGGAGGGCAGGAGGCAATGCATCACAGGGCATGCAGGAGCCGTAGGGAAAAACAGGCATTCATTCATTCATTCATTCATCCATGAATATTTATTGAGCACCTACTATGTGGCAGGCACTCTGTTTGTCCTGGGTTCATGGCGCAGATCAGAAATAAAGACCCTACTCATGACACCCCAACACCTCTTTCTGAGTTCTGAACTCTCTCCCATACCCATTGTGGGAGATCAAAATTGGCCACCCTGAAATATGTTTTTTTTATTTTAATTATTTTTTCTGACGGACATTTGACCTCTCCCATTAACTGGCTAAAGGAATTTAACTCTGGGTATATACAGATTGGCAGCGTCCTCGCTAAGCCCATTTTTAACAAAGTTTTGTTTACTAAACATTTACATTTATAAGGGAAATCTTCATTGGTAAAGGTATCTTCCTCTGTGTTCTGAGAAGAGGTGGGGATGACCTTATCTGTGGAAACTCTTATCAGGACAGAAGGAGAAGCCTTAAGTCTACATACTCTTGATTACTATAATTCCTGTCTCTCTGGCCACATTCTTTATAGGCGGCCCTGCAAAGAATTGTCTGACAAACATTTACATTTCCCTCTCCATGTAAATTATCTTTTTCCCCTCTGAAATCCCAACCTACCCCCCTCCAACATCCTCCTTTGTCTTTAGCTGAAGATGGTATTTAAGATGAAAATCGCTGCTATTCTGTTGAGAGACTCAGTTTCCCTGGTTTTCCCTGCTAACCTGTCTTAATCATTTGGCCAGCCATAAGAACCTTAAGGGAAAGGGCGGAGGGGGATTCTCCCTCTTCCCCAAGACCATATTCACTTTGCCACAAGTCAGTGCCTCCAAGTCCCTGAGATACGTTCTATGAGTTGATTTTACTGATACTTTCTTTATTCAATCCAAAGATATATCACATGAAAACTGAATTATGTAACAGTTTATGGGGGGGGGGGCTCTGGATTTTGGCTTTCTAAACTTTAACCTTCACCCCACTTGCATATCTTGGATTCCCAACTTCATTTGAAAATCTTCAAATTCCAGGGCACTACACCATACATGAGTTTGGAAGCCTCTGAGAATTCCAAGAGACGTTTGGAGAAACTACGAGTGTTCACAAACTTTTCTTGAGGCTGGATCACACTTGTAGGTACCATGTGACTTTGTGGACTTGCCCCAGGCTCCTCTTGCCAGCCCATGATGGTGTCCCGGACCTCCCTCCCTAAGGAATAATGCTTGCCCCAACTCTCCTATTACAGCTTCCGCCACCTGTGGATGTAGGTGACTATGAAACTCACCACCAGCAGCACCTTGAAGCCCAGGAGCAAAGATAAGTGCAGGCATCTCTGGACCTCATACCAATGGGCAGAAGGAGACACCAAATGGGGCTCTGTGAGTTTAAATACCTCTCTCCGGATATCCCCTCATGCCCATCAGAATGGCTATAATTAACAAGACAGGAAACAACATGTGTTGGAGAGGGTGTGGAGAGAAGGGAACTCTCATACACTGCTGGTGGGAGTGCAAACTGGTGCAGCCACTATGGAAAACAGTATGGAGATTCCTCAAAACATTAAGGATAGAACTACCATATGGTCCAGCTATCCCACTGCTGGGTATTTATCCAAGAACTTAAAAACACCAATTTGTAAAGGTACATGCACCCCTGTGTTCATTGCAGCATTATTCACAATAGCCACGACTTGGAAGAGAGAATACAGGTCCAAGCCCCTGTTGTGAAGATGTGTTGTTCTGCCAGCCTGGCATTCCCCTCACCCTCTCACTGGTAGTGACACCGGCTATAAAACACACAGGCAGGCACAGAGGCTCACATTCCCGTGGGAATCTGTCCTTGCCCACTTCAGGTGGTTCTGGAGAGCTGTCAGTCCACGCTTTGCTTACCCCTGTCACCCAGGCCTGGCCAATCCTAACCCACCCTTCTCTGCCCACTCTTCTCCCAGCCAGTCATTCTTTCTCTCCAGCTGATCCAGCTGGACCAAGCAGTGCGCTCCTCTGGGTCTGAACTGCTAGCGAGCAACTCCCCCTAGTGGAGAAAGTCATCTGAGTACGCGACGGGTGAGAGAGAGGATGAGAAAGTTGATTAGGACTGGGGTGGTGGAGGGGGAGAAAGAGGATGAGGAGGGGGAGGAGGAGGAGAGAAAAAAAGGGCAGAGAAAGGAGAGGGAGAGAGAGCACACTGAGCGGTAGAAGAATGAGAATCCTGCACCTGCACCCACCCTGTTCCTGGCTGAGTCAAGAATTCTGGTCTCTCTTTAAAATAGACTTCCCGGAACTTCCAGCTGAACCAGTCTTGATTACTAGCCCTCCCAGAGGGCACTTTGGTGCCCAAAAGTCCTTACTCTCTGCCATTTCCTGCAGTCAAGTGTTAAGGTGGAGATCTTTCAACCTGAAGAGTGCGTGGAATCCGGGAAGGGAGGTCCTGCTCCTTGTTCTTCGTGAGGGTGTGGGGGAGGGAGGGAGGAGTGGAATTTAGAGGGGAATGCCTGCGAGTTTTATCTCCAGCCTAGGGCATCCTCCCTCCCTTCCCCTTCATCCAGTGCTGCCCTGAGTCCTTGACCTACAGCTGTCTACACCCCAGGCAGAAGGCCCGGGTTTTCACCCTGACCCTCCCAGCCATGCTGCCCAGAGGGGCTGGGTGAGAGGCCGCACTCACCTTTCCCCAGCCTGATGCCTGAGCAGGGTGATGTTGGCCTGAACTGGGGGCTGCTCATCCTGGACCACCCAGAAGGCAAACTCGCTCCCATCCAGCATGGCCTTTGCCTGACACGTGTGCTCCAGAGAGCAGGTCCCGTCTCGTTTCTCGTGACCTGGGGGGACTCCACGGTCTGGATCTTGTGCCTGTTCTCCATCCAGGTGAGGTGCAGGGACGAGGGATAGAAGCGGCTCGTGTGGCGAGTGTGATTCGCTCTCTGATGTACATGGACATGTGTCCCAGAGGGCCTGGTGATCTTCAGGGTGGGGACAACTAGACAGAGGGACAGAAAGAAACAGCTGATGAAATTACCCCTGCCAGCCTGCCCCTAAGTTTCCCTCTCCCAGGAACCAGGACAAGATCTCTCACTCTCTCATCAGTTTCCTTTTCTTTAAAGAAAGAAATAACTTTTTCTTCAATGCTCAGTGTAAGGCAAATAGACCTAAGTGTTAATATTCATTAATATGGATCCTGGTACACGGCTGTCTGGTATTTTATTTTCTGTATGTTTGAAATATTTCATATCATGAAATATACCCTTAAGAATTACTAAAATACGATGCCCATGAGGACAGGGACTTAATTTTAGTCTTCGCTGTATCCCCAGCACCTAGAATAGTGCCTGGCACACAGTAGATATTCATTGTATGTTGAATAAATGATAAATATTTAAAATTAAAAACTAATAACAATGATATTAATAGAATAAAGATTCCTGGAATGGAAGATCAGAGCCAGATAAAATGATAATAGGATCAAACATTCCTAAAGAACTCCCTGTTGCCAGGCAGTGTTCTAGGCATCTTATAAGGAATAACTCTTTTAATCCTCTCCTGAAACCTATGAGGTAGGTCTTAATTTTTTCCCCACTGTAAGAGGAAACTGAGGCACAGAGAGGTTAAGTAACTTACCCAAGATCACACGAGTTGTGAAGTGGGGCAGCCAGGATTGAACCAGGTGACCGGCTCTGGAAGCTGTGCCTTCACTACTGTCCTATGAGATCAGCCACGTCAATGAGGAACTCCTGTATCCCATTTGTAAGATGGGGCTTCAGGCGAAAGACTCTGAAAGCCAATGCTGCCAGGGAAATGATGCACCCCACCCCACCCCACTACCTGCTCACCTTAGAGCACGTGGGACAGGCTCTGCCAGAGCCTGCGTGTGACTTCATAGGTCACCTCTGATGAGACATCTTGTCAGGCCAGTGTCACTCACACCTTGCTGGGGACGTGATGGAATAATTGCCTTTGTTGTCAGTCACCAGGTGCTGAGCTGAGGCTGATGCTCATGTCTGTCCTTCATCCAGTCGACATTGAAATCCCAGGAGCTGAAGGGGCCAGCAGTGTTGCTGAAAGGCACCGAATGTCCAGGGGTTGTCCTCCGAGACGTGCCCGTCAGAGAGATGAAGGGCTGCCCAGCTACGAAAGAGGGCACTTGTGACTGCACAGAGTGGGACACATCCAACACCAATAGCCTGTACGAGATTCCCATGGTGGGTCAGGCCCTGTGGACTTACTGTGCGCCGTGTCTGCCTCCAGCCTTGAATAGTGTATGAACAGATGATAACAAGCAAACGAGCAAATAAATCATTACAACTGGATCTCAACGGCTTCGGGGAAACCCAATGAGTGTAGAGATGGAAAATGCTGGGGGGAGTTATTCTAGAAGGGTGGGGTAAGAAGGATTCCTGCAGGAGGTGACATTTTGAGCTGAAACTGAGGAATGGCAGCCATGGGAAGGGGCAGGGAAAGAACATTCTGGAAAGGGGCAACAGCAGATGAGAAGCATCTCAGATAGGAAGAGCTTGGTGGACTTGGAAGCTGAGAGTTCTCTAGGACTCCAGCATTGTGGGCAAAGAGGTCCAGATCAAGATGAGCCTTGTGGGACATGGTGACACTCTTGACTCTATTCTGGGTGTGATGGGAAGCCATCAGAGACTTTAAACAGAGGGGCAAGGGGATCTCATTGACATGTTTGAGGAAATAACTGGGGTTACCTTGTGGAAAGTGGAAAGGAGGGTGGCAGGATGGGAGCAGGGAGACCAGTGGGAAGGCTGGCACAGCCCTCCAGGTGTGAAGTGATGGTGCCTGGACAAGGGTGGTGAGACATGGAGGGACCCTAGAGACATTTGGAAGATACACCCAACAGGACTTGGTAATTGACTGGATGTGGGACGAGGGACAGAATTAATTATGGGTAAATAATTCTTAGGTCCTTCTCTTGAGCATCTGGGTGGACAGTGGTTCTAGTTTTTGAGATCGAGAAAACTGGACCCTCTTGGGATGGGAGAGGTGTGCTGAGGAATCAAGGTTTCCACTTTGGACATAAGTGTGAAGTCAAGAATCACTGCAGGCCCTGATGGTTGTCCTTGCTAATCAGGTCCTTCCCATCAACAACTCATCAGGCCACCATCCTCTGCTTTCTCACCTCCAGTGACGGGGAACTCTCCACCTGAGGCAGCTTCCTGCATCCTCACAAAGCTGGGACTATGACAAAGTACTCTGCTGCTCCCCTAGCATCTGTCTTCTGGAGTCATCACAAGACAACTACAGGACTAGACTCTTCCATTCTCCTGAGGACAGAGATCTGACAAGAGGATCCTCTCCAAGTCTTCACTGCATCTCCTGAGTACCTGCTCTGAGCCAGTATCGGAGTTGAGTGCTGGAGACACAGAGATGTGTGAGATGGGACCCCTGCCCTTGAGGAGCATCTGGTCAGGTGTGTGGGGAGTAAACCAGCATTGACAACACAGAGTGACGGGTGATGAGGGCAGCTCTGGAGGCCATGGGAGCATGGCCTCTTAGCACAGAGCTCTGGTACCTTCTGCATCGTGCTCTCCCCTCCTCTGGTAACCATCACCCCACCCCCACACAGCACCTGTGATTTATAAAGAACTTTCAGATGTGGGTGCTCATTTTCATCTGCATCTCAACCGTGGGAGGCTGGTATTATTGTCCCCACTTTCCAAAAGAAGAAACAGAGACTCAGAGAGGTTTAGGGATTTGCACAAGGTCACACCGTGACCTGTCAGTGCCTAAGAAGGGATGTTAAGGAGGTCTACCTCACTTAGGGTCATAATCCTCTCTCCCTGCATCTTCCCACCCTCATGCCCTTTCTGACCTAGATCTGGTAGCCACCCAGACCAGAGCTGATGTCAGGGAGACTGGTTAGAAGCCCAGGAGGGCCACGCGCACCAACCCCCCGATGAGGCTCTACAAGAGCCCAGGAGCACTGCCTGGTCTCCTGACAGCCTGGGGAGGGCCACGTGCTTCCTGGCCATCCATCGACCCCCAGGCCTAGAGCAGTGGTTGGAGCTACAGTGAGAGAAGTGGTCACTGTGGCCCAGGCTTCCTTCTATACCCCAAAACTTCAGGCCTGATGTCTCTAGCCTGGGATGTGTCTGCTGCCTTTGGGCTGGGTGCTGACTATCTCTGACGCCCCACAAGCCAGAGTGGCAAGGGGCTGGGATCCACCTACAGCTTCAAGCAACAAAGCTCCCTCTGATGTGGTGAGCCTCCTTCACAAGGAACAGATGTGATAGAGAGCCTGCTCTGGCCCATGCCCAGGGAGGGCTTCTGAGACCACAGAGTGGATGGGATGTGGTCCAGAAAGGGTTGGTGAAGTGGGCCTGGGCATATACGACCAAATAAAACAAAGACAGAGCATAGACTTGGAAAGCCAGCCTCTGCCCCACCACTTTACTAGGCTTGCAGAGTGTCGGCCAGGGCTTCTCCTGTTGCCCAGAACTGTCTACCAGGCTCTGAGTTAGGGGAAGATGAATGTTAAATGCAGCAGCCATTGCCCTGGCCTCTCTGCTTGGTCCCTCTCCATCCCCTTACTCTGCTCGATTTGGCTTCCCCAATGGCCAGAGCTGACATACACACCTCTTTGTTTTACCTGTTTCCCCATGAAAAATGATTGGCCGTGAGGATTGCTGTCTTTCGTTCATTGTTGTAACCAGCACCCAGCACTGTGCTGGGCACAGAGTAGGTACTGCGTCATAATGAATGAACCTTTGGGGCCAGGTATGTTCTCAGTGCTGATAAAAAGCAACAAAGTCTGGCCTGCGCCCCCAGCCATCCCATCTCCCCCCTGCTCTGTACACTCAGCTAACTGTGGGGGGACTAGTCTGCCTGGGCGAGACTGCTATGGAATCTCTCCCCTCACAACCCCCACTGCTGCCTCAGCCAAGCAAGGCACCCCGAGAAGATAAATCCTAGAGATCGGGGTGCCTGCAGGAGGAGGAGGCCGGCCTCTCACCCCCAGGTGTCTTCTGAGGAAGACAGTGGTCTTGCTGCCCTGAGCACGAGAGAAAGGAACTGAAGAGAGAGGGCAGGGCAGAGGGATGGTGTGGCAGGGGAGCAGCCTGAACTTCCCCCATGCAGAGTGGAAGGGGGCGAGGTCCTCGGAGAGCTCAGAGCATCCTGTCGACAGCCCATCAAGATGGCAGCATGGACTCCAGGGGCCGGAGCTTTGGAGCTGTATCGGATCATGCATGAGAGAGCTGTACAGCAGGCAGCCCTACAACACACACAGCACACGCACACACGCATGCACACACATGCACGCACACACATGGCCCGCCAAAGGATCCACACCTGCGACCCAATTCAGGGAAGGGAGGGGGAACAGAAGAACCCTTCATCTCCACCCCTTCCAGATCACTCAGCAGAGACTTGGGGGCAGCGCTGGCTGTGGTGAGGGAAGGAGGGTGTGGTGTTGACACTACACTGGACGTGATGTTGACTTTGGGAACCAGCCTGGTTTGCACTGGGGTCTAAACAGGGCCTGACACAGAATAGCTTTTTCAGAAAAGTTTGATAAAATGATTCATCCATGGTTCCATTCTGCAGGTGTCCAGAAACGTGGGCTCTGCCTAAGAGACCAGAGAGAGACAGGAAGGGGAAATTTGACAGAGCCGAGGTGAAAGCAGCGCTCAGAGACCAATGAAACCAGCTCAGGTTGGCCCCCTGCAAAGTGCAGACAGTTCAATGAAGCGCTCACACCAGCCACCGGACCTTGGTCAAGCCCAAGCCTCAGTTTCCTCATCTGTCACAAGAGGCTAGTGACATCTACCGTGACTGGGTCTCGTGCATATGAAGTCTAAAGTCCTGAGCATAAAACAGGAGCCAAATAAACGTGAATTTCCATCCTAAGAAATGTGACGTGCCCCCCGTACCCTTCACGCTGCCGCCATGCGTTAACTCCTCCCACACCCTTCTGCTCTTAGCTCAGCTCTGTCCATGGAAATACAGTGTGAGCCACGGAGGGAGTTTTAGATTTTCTAGTGTCCACACTGAAAAAGTAAAAAAAACAGGTGAAATTAATTTGAACTAATATATTTTCTTTAACCCAATGTCTGAAATCATATCATCAACATGTAAACAATATAAAAAATATTGTGCTATTTCACATTATTTTTTCCTTTAGTGTTTGAAATTTTCAACAAAGTGAAATGTACTCCTACCAAAAGAATAAAGTTGTGTTTAACAAAAACTATATATCTATGTTACACTGCTTCAGTTATTAAATTTAAATTCAATTAATTAAGATTATATACAATTAAAAATTTAGCTCCTCCGTGGCACCAGCCACATTTCGAGTGCTCAATAACCACGTGCAGCCAGTGGCTGCCATATTGGGCAGCATGGTCTTGGGTGAAAGTTCTTCCTTCAGGAAAGCCTTCCCCACCCTGACGCCCCCAGGGGTTCAGGTACTTCTCTTCCATAGCAGTTATCACAGCTTTATTTAATTTTTAATTTGCAATTACTGTTATGTGTCACTTAACGATGGGGATACTTTCTGAGAAATGTGTCATTAGGCGATTTCATCATCGTGTGAACATCCTGGAGTGTCCTTACACAGACCTAGATGTTATAGCCTACTACACACCTGGGCTGTGGTACAGCCTATTGGTCCTAGGCTACACACATGCAGAGCATGTTACTGTACTGAATACTGTAGGCAATTGTAACACAATGGTAAGTATTTGTGTATCTAAACATAGAAAAGGCACACTAAAAATACAGTATAAAAGGTAAAATATGGTATACCCGTATAAGGCACTTGCCACAAATGGAGCCTGCAGGATGGAAGTTGCTCTGGGTGATTCAGTGAGTGAGTGGTAAGTGAATGTAAAGGCCTAGGACGTTACTGTTCACGACTGTAGAACCTATAAACACTGTACACTAGGCTACACTAAATTTATAAAAAATATTTTCTTTAGGGCCGGCCCCGTGGCTTAGTGGTTAAGTGCACGCGCTCTGCTACTGGCGGCCCGGGTTCAGATCCCGGGCATGCACTGACGCACTGCTTCTCCGGCCATGCTGAGGCCGTGTCCCACATACAGCAACTAGAAGGATTGCAACTATGACATACAACTATCTACTGGGGCTTTGGGGAAAAAAAAGGAGGAGTCTTGGCAATAGATGTTAGCTCAGAGTCGGTCTTCCTCAGCAAAAAGAGGAAGATTAGCATGGACTTTAGCTCGGGGCTGATCTTCTTCACAAAAAAAAAAAACATATATATATATTTTCTTTACTCAGTAATTAACCTTATCTCACTGTAACTTTTTCACATTATAAACTTTTTAAATTTTTTAACTTTTTGACTCTTTCGTATCAACACTTAGCTCAAAACACAAACACATTGTACAGCTGTACGAAAATATTTTCTTTCTTTATATCCTTATTCTATAAGCTTTTCTCTATTTTTAAAAATTTTTATTGTTTTTTACTTTTTAAACTTTTTTATTAAAACTAAGAGAGAAACACACATTAGCCTAGGCCTCCACAGGGTCAGGATCATCAATATCACTATCTCCTACCTCCACATCCTGTCCCACTGGAAGGTCTTCAGGGGCAACAACACACAGTGAGCTGACATCTCCTGTGATAACAATGCCTTCCTCTGGAACACCTCCTGAAGGACCTGCCTGAGGCTCTCCTTGAGGAAGTGTCACTCTTTCCAGAAGTATGTCTGTGGTGGTTTGCTTGGTTTGTTTCTTTTTTCATCATAGATTCGCTTGTAAGCAGATAACGCAACATGAACATTCCTTTCTATCAATGAAAACCTTTTGGCGTTGGGGTCCATGGTTTCAAACTTTTTAAGGAGCTAGTTGATGTCTGCAAAAGCTTCTGCTAAACTCTTCACTGTGAATTTTCTTGGGGGTTCTTCTTTTTCTTCTTCTGCAGTTTCCTTTTCTCTTGCTTCTTCTTCAGCTGTACATTCCTGTTCCAGTTCCAACAACTCCTCATTAGTCCATTCTTCAGGAACCACCTCTAGGAGCTCCTCAATGTCATCCTCATCCACACCCTGATTAAAGTTTTTTGCCATCTCGACTACAGCCTTGTCGATTTTTGCAACCTCCTCATCTTTGGGAAATCCTTTGAAATCATGGATGAACCTCTTGAGTGTCTTCTTCCAGATGTCATTCATACACTCCTTGGTGACATCACCCCAAGCCCAAGAAAGATTTTTGATGTAGTCATAAATGTTGTATTCCTTCCAGAATTGAACCAGTGTCTTCCTCAGTTGCAGCAATAGCCTGGGCAAAGGTCCTTCCCAAGTAGTAGGCCTTAAAAGCTGCTATAACTCCTTGATCGATTGGTTGGATCAAAGAGGTGGTGTTTAGAGGGAGAAACACCACTTTGATATTGGGATTAAGATCACCAATACAAGGAAGTTGCCCAGGAGCATTATCAACAATAAGCAAAATCTTGAAAGGTATGTTATTCTCCAAACAGTACTTCTCCTTTTCAGGGATAGCAATTGAGGAGGGCATCTTGGAAGAGGAGCTGGGTCATCCATGACTTCTTACTGCTCCTGTAGTACAGTTACACCGGCAGTGTGTCCTTACTGATATGTTTGAAGGCCCTGGGGTTCTCACTGTGCCAGATCACAAAGAGTTTCAATTTGTAGCTGTAACTCGCCCCCAAGAAAGACTGTTATCCCTTAAAAGCCTTGAAACCTGGCATTGACTTGGCCTCCTTATGGATGAAAGTCCTTTTGTCATCCCTTCCTGGAATTGGGAAGATTCATCCATACGCAATATTAGCTCTGGCATGTAATTTTCCTCCACAATCAGTTTATCTGGAGTTTCCAACAATTCTTCAGCTGCCTTCACATCAGCACTCGCAAACTCACCACTCACTCACATTACGTCATGAATAATGATTCTTGAGTCATTTAAACCACCCAGAGCTAGCAGTAAATTCAACATTATAGTCAGGTTTTTCTTTCAACATCACAAAATTTTTTCTTTGTCTGTGATTGTCACGGTGCTGAGAGAGATACGCTTCTGTGACTAGTCTTCAATCCAGGTCACTAGTAGTTTCTCCATGTCTGATATATGCCCTTCTCGAATTGTTGTTAGTCTCACTGTCTTCAATGAAGCAGATCCGTTAACAGCTTCCATCACTTCGTTCTTGTTCTTGAAGGTCGTAGCTAGGGTGGAATGGGACGAGCTTGACTGGTGACCAATAAGCATCACTGATTTTCCACCTTTGTAGTCCTTCACCCCTTTTAATTTTGTTTCCATGTCAGTCATCAATGTGGCCTCTTACTGGCAACATTAGTAGTGGATTTTGTACTCTTAGGGGCCCTAATGAACAAAATAACAAGATTAAATCAAGCACAATAGAAAATGATGCAATCAAGAGACGCAGTAAATATGAGATGTGTGAGGCTGCTGCCAGTGTTATATGGCACATTCTTTTACAGCAAACTTTTTTTTTTGTAAGTAGAAAAGTACACTCTAAAATAAGGACAAAAAGTACAATATAGTAAATACATAAGGCAGTAACATAGTCATTTATTGTCATTATCAAGTATCATGTACTGTACATAGTTGTATGTGATATACTTTTATATGACTGGCAGAACAGTAGATTTGTTTACACCAGCATCACTAAAACATGTGAGTTATGTGTTGCACTATGATGTTACTATGGCTACGATGGCACTAGGTGATAGGAACTTTTCAGCTCCATTAAAATCTTATGGGACCACCATCATATATACCATCCATCATTGAAGGAAATATTGTTACGCAGTGCATGACTGTGGCTGCAATATGACTCTTCCCCTCATTAGACTGTAAGCACTGTGAGGGCAGGGACCAAGCTCTCATTCACTACTGTGAGTAAGTGCCAGGAGTGTACTAAGAGCTCAATGAATGTTGGATGAATAGATAGATGAATCAATGGATGAATGGATAGATGGATCGATGGATGGATGGCTAGATGGATGGATGGATGGATAAATAAACAAGAGAGGTTATGTGTGTTACGCGGGTAAAGAAAAGGAGCAGGAACTACCAATGAGAAAGCAGAGAAGACTTGGAGGCTGTGACTTTACCTTCAAGGGCCCTTGCACCTGCCCTTCGGCTTCAGTCTCCCCATCCGCAGGGAAGGAGGAGACTGGTCACACCAGGGTGGGGCTACAGGGACTGGGTAGCCACGGCAGCCTGCACTGTGAGGCTGGAAGTCTTGGGGAGAAGTGGGGAGATTGGAGTCCTCTTGGGCTGGTCTGAGGAGGGCTCAGGTGCCCACAGGCTCCCTCAGGCTGGGCCCCATGCACACTGGGCGAGGCTCATCTCCTGGGTGCAGCCAAGCAAGTCTTCTTCCTGAGTCCAGTGCCAGCAGGAAGTGGGTCTCACCTAATCTGTAAGCCTGCCTCCTACATGGTCTGGGGCCCCAAGAGCCCTCATCATGAGTATGGGCCCCAGCCCTGGCCTCATGGGCTGTAGGGACAGAGAGGGTCAGAGAGAACCTAGCTCCTCAAAAAAGCGACATCGATGGTCCCTAAAATCCAAGCTTTGCTGCAGGGACCCATTATCTTTCACCCTCACCCCATCGGCTTAGACAGGCTTACCCCAGCTTAGACAGGCCACTCCTGTCACTCTGCTGCTCCACAAACAAAGACCTGTCTCTCCCCAAATGATGACCCAACTGCTAGAGGGCAGGGAGCCTTTCCTGCCCACTTGCTCCATGTCTGAGTCCTGGGGGCCCAGCACAGCGCCTGACACAGAGTAGCCTCTGAACATGTTTGCTAAATGAATTCATTTCATTATCAGTTTCTTCACTCCTACAACAGCTCTTGATAGAGGGCCAATTATGTACCAGGCACCATTAAAGGCACTGAGCAACTGAGCAGTGAGCAAGAGAGGTCTCCACCCTCGAGGAAGCTACATTCTAGAGGGGAGGCTGAAAATAAAGGAAAAATGTGCAATGTCATTTCAGGGAGGGTTAACTGTATGAAGGAGAATAAAGAAGGCAGGGGAGAGAGAGTGCTGGGGTGTATTTGCGACAAGGTGCATAGGGAGACCTTGGAGGGAAGGGGCACGTGAGCTGAGCCTTGAATGAAGGCAGGAGGGAGCCAAGGGGAGATCTGGGGGAAGAATGTCCAGAAAAGGAAGGCAGCATGCAGGGTAGGCGTTAGCTGGGGCGTCTGAGCACCAGCAAGGTCACTGTGTGGGAGCAGAGGGGATGGGGGGCAGACAATCATGGGAGAAACCACAGGGCCTGGTCTTGTAGGCCGTGGTAAAGA
Source organism: Ceratotherium simum simum (assembly GCF_057802395.1). Taxonomy (NCBI): domain Eukaryota; kingdom Metazoa; phylum Chordata; class Mammalia; order Perissodactyla; family Rhinocerotidae; genus Ceratotherium; species Ceratotherium simum. Next base: position 29,677,515 of record NC_141920.1, read on the forward strand.
GGTTGAATTGTAACGTGTGTGCAATGCGTTGGTGGGCTGAGAGAAGAGGTGTGACAGGATAAATTTATAAATTAGTAACTCACTCTGGTGGCTGTGGGGGAATGGGTGGGAGGGTCAGGGAGGAAGCCGGGGGAGGAGGGGAAGCCTGAGGCCCCTGCAGCTGTGGACAGCTGGACACAGGGTCTGGAGCTGGGGGAGAGAGATGGGTGGTGGGGAGGGGAAATAGACATTTGCTAATTGTCATCATATGAACGGTTTCTAAAGACACCGCACAGGATGAGACCAACTCCAGAAGGAATGGAGAGGAAACAGAGCGAGGGTCCGGGGCTGTGATCTGGCTCTGCCACCAATTTGCAGGGTGACCTTGGGCCATCTCTGGGCCTCAGGTTCTACAACTGGACATGGAAGGTTTGGGTCAAGAGATCTCTAAGGACGCTCTTCCCCGAATATTCACGGGGCTGGTTTCCTCTCCTGCACTCGGGGGTCCCAGACCTCACTCACACACGGCCACTGAGCCTGCCTCCCGGGCACAGGGCCGGGGTCAGCCTCATGGATATTCGACCCTACAGCTGCCCAAACTTGGGCTCACACTTGATTTACTGCTCTGCTCTCTCTGTCTTGAAACACTTCCTGAGTTTTGAACAAGGGCCCTGCGTTCTCAGTTTGCACCAGGTTCTGCTGATTATGTGGTCTGTGCTGCCACCTGCCCTTGGCCTTCCGAGGTGAGGGGAGGCAAACTACCCCAGAGGGAGCAGGCATGATAGGGCGGCAGGAGACCCCTCTGGTTACTATGTGCCAGGACTGAGGACCATTGCAGGGCCCCTCTGTGGCATCTGTGTCTCTGACACACCAGCACCACCCTGCCACCACCCCTCAGACTCTGATACCCCACACAGTCCCAATACTTCTCTGTTCTAGGAGCTGAAGACCTCAGCCACTATGGATGGATTGGCTCCAGTGACCCCCACAAACACAACAATGCAAGATGATGGGTGAAGATCAAGGCCTTAACCCCAAAGACTGGCTTTGAAGATGGGCTTTTAGGCACAATGCACTTAGGTGGGCGGCATGTGTGGGGGCAGGGGGAAGAAAGTGAGCCCAGCGAGATGAAGTGACCTTCTTGAGAATTTACAGCCAGGGAGACCAGCAAGCCAGACAGCACCAACAGGGAAGTTATAGCAGGCTTCTTTTGACTTCAGAGAAAGGACTTTCTAACAATTCCTGCTGTCCAACAATGAAATTCTCACCTTCTGAGGGGCACTTCCCTTTCGAGGGGTGTGCAAGTACAGGCTCATGTCAGGGACACTGGAGGAAGACGCAGGCTGAGCAGCTGGACTAGAGAAGTGTTTTTCAAACCAGAGGCCACAACACAATTGTGGTCACGAATCAATTTAGTGGACCTAGAGCAGCAATTGTTAAAATTGGAAAAGAGAAGAGAGGAAAGAAGAGAGAAGAAGAGAAGAGAGGAGAGGAGAGGGGAGGAGAGGAGAGGAGAGGAGAGGAGAGGAGAGGAGAGGAGAGGAGAGGAGAAGGGAAGGGAGGGGAGGGAAGGGAAGAGAAGGGAAGGGAAGGGAAGGGAGGAGGGGAGGGGAGGGGAAGGGAGGGGAGAGGCGACGAGAGCAGAGGAGAGGAGAGGAGAGGAAAGAAATATCTGAGTTTATCCCACACAGTGAGGGAAAGTACTATTTCTTGAAACATTCAGTGTGTGCATGTGTGTGTGTATTTGTGTGTTTGCGCTGGATGGGAACATAAAGTGCGTTACTAACTGTAGGTGGTATTCAAAAATGATTGAAATCTTTGGGAAGTTGGTCTCTAAAATCCTTTCAACTTTGCAGTTACGTGATTCCAGGTTCTTAGATTTTATGTATGAAATTATGAGACCAGGATTCTAAGATTCAGTTATTTCTTTTTCATTCATTTACTCCACATTTATTTAATACCCCTTCTCAGCCAGGATGGGTGCTAGGGGCAGAGAGATCATCAGAATCAGTTCCTGCCCTCGAGTCAGTGATGGAGACAGACACTGAAACAGACAATTACAGCACTGCGGGGTAAGGGCTTCACAGCCCTGGGCTAGGATTGGTGCATATTTCACCCGACCCTGTGAGGGAGGTGCTGTTCTCAGCCCCATTCTGCAGATGAGAAAATAATCATCCTCAAATGACCACACACAGGATTAGTCAAGGTTCCCCTGCAGAGCCACGATTTGAACCTAAGATCACCTGAACACAGGGCTGTATTTTTAACTACTAGACCACTGTGTGAAGTGCAGGGGTCAAGGGTGTGGAGGTTCAAGGAGGAAGGGACTGACTGGGGTGCTGGGGTGGGGGTAGGGTGAGGTCAGGGGAAGTGTGACAGCAGAAGGGACCCTTGAGCTGTGTCTTAAAGGAAGAGTAGGAGTTTGATGGCTTCCTTTCCTTAAAGACAGACCCGAAGCCATGCTGAGGGTAGGAATCACTGTGGGATTTACAGCAGGTAGATCTGTTTTTAACTTTACTTCTAGCTTTTCCTAGCTTTGTGACCCTGGGCAAGTCACCTAACCTCTCTGGGCCTCCATTTCTTCATGTATTAAATGGGAGTTGTCATGCAATTAGAGATCATAGACGTAATGCATCTAGCCTTAGCATAGTGCCTGGCAAATAGTAGGAGCTTCACACTAATTACAACCCACTGATGAGGTTTCCTGAATTTGAATCCTAGCTCTCACCCTTACCATCTAGGTAACCTTGGGCAAGTTGCCAATCTCTCTGTGCCTCAGTTTCCTCATTTTTCAAAGGGGAATAATAATAGTACCGACCACATAAGGTTATGAAAATAGCACAAATCAATACCTGTGAAGTGCTCAGAAGAGTTTCAGGCACAAATCAGGTGTATGATAGAGATTGGCCAGTGTTGATACTTCTATGTGCTACACGCTGTGATAAGAGCTTTATCATTTTATTCATTAATTAGAGTAACAAATGGTTGTGGAGGGTTGCCACATTCTAGGCTATGTTCAAGGTGCATCAGGGGATCTCAATTCGTTTAGGACATGGCTGGAACCCTGAGTGTGACACCGTTTGTTTTCTAGGGGGACGGGCAGCGGGGACAGGATGGGGGCAGGGGTGGCATAGGTGGTGAGAAATGAGGCTGGAGAGGTGGAACGGGCCAGACAATGAAAAACACTTTAGGTGATGACATCCTGTAAACAGGGGAGAGCCATGGAGATTTTCAATCTGGGGAAGTTTTATTCTTAGAATTTATGATTCCCCAGTTGAAAACTGAGTCTATGTGTCAAAGTCTTTGTGATTCCAAGAAGATTATAGTCCTTTGATTTCATGACCCTTAATATTTCTTACTTGCTGTAGTTAGATTGCTATGAAAATGGCCACAACAGGGACTTCTGGTTTCAACTCCAACATGTAAAGACCTCGAAGGTCATTAGTCCTGTCCTTACAACAAGAAAAAGACAAGAAATAGTAAGTGTTGGAGAGGATGTGGAGAAAAGGGAACTCTCATACACTGCTGGGGGGAGTACAAACTGCTGCAGCCACTATGGAAAACAGTATGGAGATTCCTCAAAAAAATTAAGAATAGATCTACCATATGATCCAGCTATTCTACTGCTGGTTATTAATCCAAATAACGTGAAAACACAAATGCGTAAAGATATATGCACCCCTATATTCACTGCAGAATTATTCACAATAGCCAAGACTTGGAAGCACCCTATGTTCCCATCAAGGGATGATTGGATAAAGAAGATTGGGTATATATACACAATGGAATACTATGCAGCCATAAAAAAGATGAAATCTCGGCACTTGTGAAAACATGGACAGACCTTGAGGGTAATATGCTTAGTGAAATAAGTCTAGGGACAAAGTCAAATACTGTATGATCACACTCACAAATATATGATAAAAACAACAACAAATAAACACATAGAGACAGACATTGGATTGATGGTTACCAGAGGGGAAGGGGTGGCAAGGGTGAAAGGGATCATTAGGCACATGTGTATGGTAATGGATTGTAATTAGTCTTGGAGTGGTGAACATGATGTAATCTACACAGAAATCGAAACATAATGATGTACACTTGAAATTTATATAATGTTATAAACCAATGTTACCACACTTTAAAAAAAATAAAAAAGAAGAAGAAGAAATAGAGAATCAGACAAGACCAATCACAAGTAAACAGATTGAAACAGTAATCAAAAACCTCCCCAAAAACAAAAGTCCAGGACCCGGACAGCTTCTCTGGTGAATTCTACCAAACATTCAAAGATTTAATGCCTATCCTTCTCAAACTGTTCCAAAAAATTGAAGAGGACAGGACACTTCCTAACTCATTTTACAAGGCCAACAATACCCTGATACCAAAACCAGACAAGGACAACACAAAAAAGGAAAATTAGAGGCAAATATCACTGATGACATAGATGCAAAAATCCTCAACAAAGTATTAGCAAACTGAATACAATAGTACATTATAAGTATCATACACCACAACCAAATGGGATTTATTCCAGGGATGCAGCAATGGTCCAACACCCTCAAATCAACCAATGTGATACACTACATTAACAAGATGAAGAATAAAAATCACGTGATCATCTCAATGGATGCAGAGAAAGAATTTGAAAAGATTCAATATCAATTTATGATAAAAACTCTCAATAAAATGGGTATAGAAGGAAAGTATCTCAACATAATAAAGGCCATATATGACAAACCAATAGCCATCATCATAGTCAATGGTGAAAAACTGAAAGCTATTTCTCTAAGTACAGGAACAACACAAGGACGTCCACTCTCACCACTCTTATTCAACATGGTGTTGGAAGTCCTAGCCAGAGTGATTAGGAAAGAAAAAGAAATAAAAGTTATCCATATGGGAAAAGAAGAAGTAAAACTGTCACTATTTGCAGATGACATGATTCTATATATAGAGAACCCTTAAGAATTCATCAAAAAGCTATTAGGAATAATTTACAAATACAGTCAACTTGCAGGGTACAGAATCAACATACAAAAATCAGTTGCATTTTTATACACTAATCACAGAAGGGCAGAAAGAGAAATCAAGAATACAATCCCATTTTCAATTGAAGCAAAGAGAATAAAATACCTAGGAATAAATTTAACCAAGGAGGTGAAAGACTATACCCTGAAAACTATAAGACATTTTTGAAATGAATTGTAGAAGACATAAAGAAATGGAGATATTCTGTGCTCATAGATTGGAAGAATAAACCTAGTTAAAATGTCCATACTACCTAAAGCAATTGACAGATTCTGTGCAATCTCAATCAGAATGCTAATGACATTTTTTCACAGAAATAGTACAAAGAATCTTAAAATGTATATGGAACAACAAAAGCCCTTGAATAGCCAGGGCTGAGAAGAAAGAACACAGCTGGAGGTATTGCACTCCCTGATTTCAAAATATATTACAAAGTTAGAGTAATCAAAACAGCATGGCACTGGCATAAAAAGACACACACAGATCAATGGAACAGAACTGATAGCCCAGAAGTAAACCCACACATCTAAGGATAACTAATTTTCAACAAAGGAGCCAAGAACATACAGTGGAGAAAAGAAGTCTCTTCAATAAATGGTGCTGGGAAAACTAGACAGCTGTATGCAAGAGAATGAAAGTAGACCTTTATCTAACTCCATACACGAAAATTAAGTCCAAATGTATTAAAGACTTGAATGTAAGACCTGAAACTATAAAAGTCCTGGAAGAAAACATAAGCAGTATGCTCTTTGATATTGGTCTTAGCCATATCTTTTTGAATATCACATCTCCTTAGGCAAGGGAAACAAAAGGAAAAATTCAAAAATGGAACTACGTCAATCTAAGAAGATTCTGTAGGCAAAGGACACCATCAGCAACATGAAAAGACAACCCACCAACTGAGAGAAAATATTTCCAAATCATATATCTGATATGGGATTAATATCTATAATATATGAAGAACTCATACAACTCAACAAGAAAACAACAAACAACCCGACCAAAAAATGGGCAGAGAATGTGAACTTTATTCCAAAGAAGATATACAGATTGCCAAGAGGTACATGAAAAGATGCTCAACATCACTAATTATTAGGGAAATGCAAATCAAATTTATGATGAGATAACATCTCATACCCGTCAGAATGGATATTACTAAAAAGATGAGAAACAAGAAGTGTTGGAGAGGATGTGGAGAAAAAGGAACCCTCATACACTGCTGGTGAGAATCAAATTGGTGTAGCCACTATGGAAAACAGTATGGTGGTTTCTCAAAAAACTGAAAATAGAAATACCATATGACCCAACTATTCCACTCCTGGGTATTTATCCAAAGAATATGAAAACAGTAATTTGAAAAGATATATGCACCCCAATGTTCACTGAAGCATTATTCACAGTAGCAAGGACTGGGAAGCAACCTAAGTGGCCATCAACAGGTGAATGGATAAAGAAGATGTGATATACATATATACATATACACACACATACAATAGAATACTACTCAGCCATAAAAAGATGAAATCGTGCCATTTGCAACAACATGGATGAATCTTGAGGGTATTATGCTAAGTGAAATAAGTCAGATGGAGAAAGACAATTACCATATGACTTCACTCATATGTGGAAGATAAACTAACAAACAAATACATAGAAATGGAGAACACATTGGTGGTTACCAGAGGGTAAGGGCATATGGGGAGGGTGAAAGAGTAAATGGACACATATATTGGGTGATGGGTGGAAACTACACTCTTGGTGGTGAAGAAGATACAGTCTATACAGAAGTCAAAATGTAATAATGCACACTGGAAATTTATATAATGTTATTAACAATGTAACCTCAATAAAATAAATAGAAAAAAGAAAAACTCCTGGTTATTTAGCAAGCCTGAGCTCCAAAAGGATCTGTGTTACCTTCAGAAAACAACTGAAGACTCACCAAGACGATGCCTCGAGCCCAAGGACAGAGGCTTGAACCGGGAGGACAAAGGTCCTCCCCTGAGATGACAAAGCCTCTCCTGATCCTGAGTAAAGTCTGAGATCTCAAAACACGAGGAAAGCAGGGCTCAGAATCTGAGAGGAGAGTCACCAAACTGAAAGCAGGTAGAAACTCTCAGAAGTGAGGAGCACAGGGGCTCGCTGGATGTACCTCACTTGATTCTTGGGGTCACAGTCTCTCCAGGGTCGCCTCCTTTGGATATCACTTTTCTGACACCATATATGTCAGCTTGAAAACAAATTCACTTGTTAATTTATCCTCAAAATTTGTTTATTTGGGAATAGCCAAGTGTTGCAATTTTGGATGTGCATGCTGCGGAGAATCCTAGACAAATCCAGAAGACAAAGGAGGGGAGCTTCCTTTTATAGAGAAAAACAGGGAGTAGAGTGGGGTTGTTCTTAATCAAAGTCCATTGGAGGAAAGTAACAGTGAAACTGAGCAAGGGTTCAATCTGCTTGCCACAAGATAAAAGGCCAAGCAGGCAGTGGTAGAGAAAGAACTTTAATAAGCAATAAGCTAGCATATCAGAAGATGGCGGACTATTGTCCTCAAAAAACTCTTCTTAAAGTGGAACTGATTTGGAAACGACTCACATAAGGCAAATGGGGTTGGGGAGGGAGCTAAGAAGTGTCAAGTGATGGATGACCGCAGAGTGTTGGGTGCTTCTCTGTAGCAGATCTGTTGAATGCAACATTTTTGAAGAATCTAAGAAAACCTCAGTTACTTCTCTAAGATGGAAGGAATAGTTTCAGCAGAGAACAAATTATTCATTCTACTAGTCACACAGTAGCTTTCCTATGTGCAGTTCTAAGCATTATTCCAAAGCACATTGTGAGAATAAGACAGGGAGGGGTGTATGTGGCCTTGAGGGCTGAAGTTCGAAGAATCTTCTGCACAGGGGCAACTGCTCAATGCTCCTGTGAGATGCTTAGTCAGGCAGAGGGCTGTCAGCAAGCTACTCTCTTTATCAGCGGTCCTCCTGCTGTTCTGCAAAGCAAGCTCAGAAACTTTGATTACTTTGTTCCCCACATTAACCTTGTGGGCACAGGCATGGTTTCATCCTTGTCATGGGAAACTTTAACTCCTTCATTCCTGCTTTCAATTCCCACTGTCTTATGATCATTCCTCAATCTTCAGGAATGGGGTGAAGACTGCTGTAGCTGCTTCCTGTTGTGAAAGGGTGAAGATCAGGGTCAGAGTAATGAAATTGTTCTACCTTCATTTTAAAATATTTTGGGTACCAGGTGGGGAGACTGAGATATGGTTTGCGTGACTAATATTTCAGTACTCTGATCATTGGCTCTGGAACAACATTTAAGTTTACATTTTATAATTACATAGATGACCACACATATTAGCAAAATAGACAGCTCAAATTTTAGTATCCCTTCATAATGGGTCTTAATCCTTGGGGAATCCAGAAGAGGAGGCATGTAAACCAGTCAAGGTTTGGGGCCAGAATCTCAAGTGAAATCTGATGTAGCCAATTAGCCCGCTGTCTGATAGTCCAGCACGTAAGGTAAGAACCTGGGAGTCATTAATTACTCATCTTTAGGAGACCATCTTCTGAACAGCAATTTGTGGTCTGTCAGGGATTCATTTGTCCATTCAGAAAAGTCACTGTCTAGAGCATGACGCTAGCCAAGGTTTGGGGGATCCAGGTTGTGATGTACTTCTATGGCATGGTTTCCATTCCCTTTGGTATTTCACATACGGTCCCATCTTGTGTTTCTAGGATTTTAATAGGACTCAGTCTCCACAACAAAGATGGTGCAGAGGAACATCTGACAGTGCCTAGTTCCTTAGTTTAAGTTTTTATTCAGGGTCTTTTGGATCATCTCTAGAACATAGGAAGGGTCTCCCAAAGTTAGGCCTACCTTGTGTAAGCAAGTAACCAGGTATTTGAGAGAAGCTTTTCTAGAGAAACAAAAGAAAAACTAGGTTAATGATTGGCACGAATTATAAACTAATTCCTGAGCCCAGGGATGGCCAGTCAAGAAGACTTTTAGATGTCAGAGTCAAAGCATCTTTTGCAGTTTAAAATTTCTCCAATGACATCATCAGGTGTTCACGTAAACATTTTGAGTGGCTTACACAGCAACAGGCATGAAAATTGTTCATACAGGGGCTGTCATTGTACTTTCTCTTACGTTTACATCAAGTTGTCCAGTTTTAGTTTGCAGGGCTTCAGGAAAAACAGTGGTCTCAGTTTTAAATGAGTCCTAATGAAAAGGATGGAAAGAATTGGAAACATTAATTTGGAGATCTGTACCAGATATTTGAGGAAACTAGAGGAATTCAGGATCCCGTCCAGTTTACAGATAGAAAACAACAACCTCAAAGACAGTTAACAGAACCAGAATCTTATATTTACAAATATGTTTTATAGTTTCTGTTGAAACAAAATTTTTCTCTCTATGGTCACCCTCATTTTTACCAAAGATAGGCAAATTAACACTTATTGGGTTTTAAAATAAGTCTAGTTTCAATGAACTTGGCCCAATTATTTACATAAACACAGCAAGAATAACAATTGATCGTATAAGCTCTTTTTAAATCTGCTTTGCTGGAACTTTTCATAAGGAATCTCAGATTGAAATTTAAAGGCCTCTCAAGGCCAGAGAAGCCAAGCCAAGGATTTGTCATCGGACTCCGCCTGCAATACCTACAGATTTGGGCAAATTCCTTTCTTCTCTTGAGGTTTCCCAGATATCCTGAGGTTCCTTATACCTGCCAGGGAAGTGACCTGTTCACTTGTAAGCAAGGTACCAGACAAGTATTTCCAAGTGGCTCTATTTCATAAAGTCAACCTTTGTTCCTCAAAAGCTGTATGGTCATATTTGAGTCTATGCATGTTTTTCTCAAATATAGTATTCCAGTCAAAGCCTTGGTAATATAATCAGTGTTTCCAATTGTGTGCTGTTATAAGGAGAACAGATTCCTATTGAACTTATGCAAACAACTATATTGCCATGAATATAAGAACATTCACTAATCAAGAGTTTTTAAATTCTGGAGCGATCCAATAGGGAGAAAAAGATAAATGCCTCAATTCTGCTTACAAATTGCTATAAGTCATAGTTTCTTAAGAGAAAATAGGAAAATGTTACCCTCAATTCTGGGAAAACAAAACATTTTAAAAAATCAGCAATATTTTAAACTAAAAGACATAAAAATTATAATCATCTTCATCAAATTATTTAGTCCTAGATACTAATTCTTGATCTTCTGTTAGCAGTTTCATGAGGCCATCAGTTTCCATGTTACAGTTCTGTAATTTCTTATCCAACTCAGTTTTACAATCTGAAAGTTTATCAGCAACCTGTATTTTAGAGCAAGTATCAGAGTCCTTTCCATGAATCTCTGAAGCTGAAACACATCTTCAAAAACATCGAGTAAAACAACTGTCTGCAAATAACAAAAATGGCAATTGACAATGACTATGACATATAACACTTGAGATAATAACCAGAATTATGACTGATAACCAGGACAGATCAGAATTTTAGGAATGTTATATAATTTTTCTTAAAACACCTATATTAATAAGATTAACATTTACCTACACAATATAACCTAAGAAAGTTTATTATCACTTTTTTGACAAGGCTTAGTTATTCATTCAATCAAGGTGACAAGAGAAATAGTCAAAGGCAAACAGAGAGTTAAAACAGTCAAAAAAACCACGTTAATAGAGAGATCTCAGTCCTTTTGAACATAGGACACTATTTTAACAAAATATAGATTTTCTGTCTTTTAGGTAAACTTACTCAAAGGTAAAGAAAAACCTTTTATAACCTTTTTACCTAGAGCTCTATCTGGAGCAGACCATAGGGTCAAGAAAATTACCCTTTTAAGAGACAGAAAGCCAAATTCTAATTTTGCACCAGCTTACTTTTGATATTGAAACTCCTTAATTAATTTGAACTCATTTTAATCTCAGCCAACTTGACTATGCACAAAACTCCTCAGGGTTTTACTTCCACAAACCTTCTGTCACTTGCTTTTACATTCAGAATTTGTCCCGTGTCTTCTTTCCTTCATTTTGTCCTAGTACTTTAGGAAAAATTTATCCTCTTTTTTTTAAACAAATAAAAATATTTCTATTCTTTATACCTTCTTTGAATACCTTCTTGAAAAAATACATCTTACGGGGTCAGCCTGTGGCTTAGCGTTTAAGTGCGTGCACTCCGCTACTGGTGGCCCAGGTTCGGATCCCGGGCGCGCACCGACACACCGCTTGTCAGGCCATGCTGAGGCGGCATCCCACATACAGCAACTAGAATGGTGTGCAACTATGACATACAACTATCCACTGGGGCTTTGGGGAGAAAAAGGAGGAGGATTGGCAATAGATGTTAGCTCAGGGCCGGTCTTCCTCAGCAAAAAGAGGAGGATTGGCATGGATGTTAGCTCAGGGCTGATCTTCCTCACACAAACAAAAAAATACATCTTACCATTTTTATATACAGACTGTGTAGAAACAGGTACTTTTTCATAGAAAATTCTCCAGCTTGGCACAGAACATGTTCATCAATGAGCCTAAGCATCCTTCAGTTTCTCTGAGATAAGAAACCAAAGGCAGACAAATCTATGGCCAGTAATCAATTTCTAATATTTTATCTTATGTAGAAATGACCTAGATACTCAATAAATTTCATCATTTAATTTAACTTAGCAAAACTCTAAAGTTTTAATTTACCAAAAGATTTTGGAAGTAAATAGACCATAAAACATAATTATTGTACCCAAAAACTCTTACCCATTTTCATTTATCTAAGTCATTTGTTCCCAACAATTATGTTTCAATTACTCATAAAAACTTCAGGTGACATTAAATCAGTTATCCATCATCTTAAGTTGTGTTAAGTACATACACCATAACACATCTATTTAGTTTACTTGATCCCAATAATTACGTTTAGATTGCCTATAAAACCCTCATAAGACAACAGACAAAATCAGCTATTATTCTAAGTTATTATTTTTAATGACAAATTTTGTAACAGAGAGAACATGTTTGTATCATATCCCATGTTGATAACTCTGAAACCATGTTTATTTCAACCAAACCAACAAACGTAAACAAGCTTTCATTTACCAAAGATCATTTTATATCATGTTAACTTGAAAGACATCTGGGCAAGTTTCTATTACCATTAGAAATAATTTATATAAGCATTTACTTCAAGCCAATTAAATAGAGATCCTTTATAAATTATATTATCTGGAGGTAGACAAATATAGACAGAGTCAAATACACACAAACAGAGATCTTCAAAATTTTAGAAAGATCTCAGGTACAAAACTCAAAAGAATAGTTGAAACCAAATGTCTAGCTGGCAGATGGACCTGCACAGTTGGCTACAAAAGTTTTCACTAAATAGTTTTTTTTTTTTCTTTGCTGTAAGGATCCTTTTGTCTTCTAGAAGTATCTGCGTATTAATCAAAGATGGTATTCCATTAGGAGAGGTTTTGAATCCTCTCTTTTAAGGGTGTCCCCTTAAGGTTGCCTTGTCTGAAACAGAGGTTCCCCAGAATGGCCATTTTAAAGTGAGATCTCCTTCAGCATGTTTAATTAACATTGCCTGAAGGGTGGATGCATATAGTCTTACAATATCAGGCAAGGGAAACATTCCCCAGTAATACACAATGTTTATAACATAATCTATAATACGATCAGGCAAAAGAGATGCAATCCTTTCTCAGAACACCCATTAAATATACCAAATTTTTTCAAAGTTTTATCTTGATTTTTATCAACTTTTATAACTCTAAGCAAAGTTCCCCTTAGGATTACATTAACAGGTGTCAGCATTATGATATTTTAAGGGGAAGCATTTCCAGCTAGATATAACATCCATTTCCAAAAAACATTCAGGCAAAGTTGACATGAGCTCTTCATATAATATTAGTTTAAACGCTTTAATCTTGATAATTTTACTAACCTTAGCAGCCTAACTGCTGCCCAAGCAATTGCTGGTCAGGTTTCTCATTGCAAGATCTGCTTTCTGGCTTTTCAAAATTTTTTCAAACTAGGGTGAATATAAGGGCCTGTTTGGGGTCCTATAATGCTGGAGTGGCTGGTAGAGGGTCCCTTTAGCCCATCCAACCTTAGGCAGTGTTTTATTAAAACCTTTGTTTTAACCTCATTCACGTCTGTTTCACGTATCCCTTTTTTCTTTTTAATAACCAGCTGAAGATTTCTATCCTACTGAGATGAGTCCTAAGACTCTTCCCTTTCTGACCCCTCTTTGCTTTTCCCTCTTTAAATATTTCCATCATTTACCCCACTGTCTTATTTACCTTATTATTTTTTTTAAACTCCTGTAAAAATATCCACCTGATTGAGAGGAGTCCCCTTATTTCTCTCCCAACTTCCATTCACTCCTCTGTTAACTCAATGCCTTCATTAGCATCTGTAAGACCATGAATGGAAACTGAAACTCTGAGTTTGATTAAGTTCTTAAGACTAGTCATTGTATTTCCTTTTTCATAGGTATCAATGAATCAGTTCTTTATGTTGAGAGCTCTCTAAAACTTTTCCAACTTAAGGATCCACTGTTTGGCCATTTGTTCTCGCTGGAGTCCAAAGAATACTGTGGCCCTGTGGTGTTACAAAAGAAAATCATCCCTTTTTAGACAATAGCTTATAACTATAATCAGACCATCTACTCAGAATTAGCCCAAATGGGCTCCACTTCGGGACAGATGGATGTTCCCCACTCCAATACACAGAGATGAACAGACATACAGATCCAGACACAGAAAAACCAGATACCAGTGCAGTGAACGGTTTCCCAGATTCTGGGTAAAAGTCCTATAACTATTCCCACTCCAAATGTGTGCCCAGGTTGCCCCTCATGAATGGGAAGGACCCCAGATGGCGCCTCTGCAAATGGAAGGGCCAGATGGCCCCTTCACAAATGGAAGGGACCCCAGATGTCCTTTCCATGAATGAAAGGGAGACCAGATGGCCCAATCATAAATGGAAGGATCCCAGATGGATGGGATGGGAATTTATGGGTGTCCTGAGGTGACTTACGCTACTCCAGACTGGGCTTCTCAACTCATCAGATAGTTGTTTCTCTTTTCCACCACAGACAGTATTTAGAGGCAGCCAGCATTGGTACGGGAAATCAAAAGGGACAAATCCCTGAGACAAAAGGGCCTCGGCAGCTGCTAGGGACTTACCCAAGAGATTGTCCATCCATGGTCGGCTTGCCATAGGCAGAACTATATCATCCCATCTAGGTCGTCAAGTTGATACTGAACAAGTGCTCGATCTGCTTGCTTCAAGTTACAAGGCCAAGCAGGTGTTGATAGAGAAAGAATTTTAATAAGTGATAGATAGCATATCAGAAGATGGTGGACTATCATCCTCAAAAAACGCATCTTAAAAGGGAACTGATTTGGAAATGACTTATATAGGCAAACGGGTTTGGGGAGGAAGAGTCAGAAATTTCAGGTGATGGATGACTGTAGAACATTGGGTGCTTCTCCATAGCAGATCTGCTGAATGCAACATTACTGAGGAATCTAAGAAAACCTCAGTTACTTCTTTATTTGGGACGGAAGGAGCAGTTTGGGCAGAGGACAAGTTATTCTTTCTACCAATCACAGACTAGCTTGCCTATGTGCAGTTCTAAGCGTTTTTCTGAAGCACATGGTGTGAATAAGATGGGGAAATGGTGCATGTGGCCTTGGGAGCTGAAGTTAGAAGAGTCTTCTGCACAGGGACAACTGCTCAATGCTCCTGTGAGATGCTTAGTCAGGTGAAGGGCTGTCAACAAGCTACTCTCTTTATCAGCGGGCCGCCTGTTGTTCTGCAAGGCAAGCTCAGAAACTTTGGTTACTTTGTTTCCCTCGTTAACCTTGTGGGTACAGGCAGAGTTTCATCCTAATCCAGGGAAAGTTTAACTCCTTCATCCTTGGCTTCAACAGTTCATGGTCGCAACGGCTTGTCATTGGGTGAGCTGTGGTGTTTGTCATTGGCTGGGGTGCTGCTGTGTGGGAGAGAAATCTTCCTTCAGTAGTCAAGTAGTTTTACTTCCTGTGGAAAGTACAAAGGTAAGTCTCTTCCTGTTTGGAGTAATGGATGATGTATGATAAGGCATGAGAGCTCCCCCTACAGGCCTTCCCTAATCCTATTTAGTTAAGTTCCTTTATTAATTCCCACACTTTTCTTCCTTCCTCCCTCCTTCTCTCCAATCCTTCCTTCTTTCCATTTCATCCTATCTTCCTTCCTTCCTTCTATCCTTTCCTTCCTTCCTTCCCTACTTCCTCTCTCCTTCTCTCTCTCTCTCCTACAACTTCCAGAACTATTTTGAATAGGGGTTGAGAAAGGACATCCTTGCCTTGTTCCTTGTCTTAGGGAGAAAACCTCCAGTCTTTCACTATTAATTATAACGATAGCTGCAGGTTTTTCTGTAGATTTTCTTTATCAAATTTAGGAAATTCCCCACTATTTCTAGTTTGCTGAGAGTTTTCATCATGAGTGAGTGTTGCCTTTTGTCAAATGACTATTCTGCATCAATTGATATATCATGCAATTTTTCTTCTTTAAACTGTGGATGTGATAGATTACAGTGATTGATTTTCAGAAGCAGCTTTGCATGCTTAGAATAAATATGACTTGGTATATAGCTTTACACATTGTTAAATTCTATTTGCTGATATTTTGTTGAAGATTTTTGTGTCTAAGCTCATGACAGATATTGGTCTGTAGTTTTGTTTTATTATGTTTTTGGAACAGTCTTCATCTGGTTTTGCTATCCAGGTAATAATGGCCTCATAAAATGAGTAGGGAGGTTTCCACTCCTCTTCATTTTCTGGAAGAGATTGTATACAATTGGTGTTAATTCTTCTTTAAATTTTTGCTAAAATTCTCCAGTGGGCCTGGATGTGTCATATATTTTATTTTCTCCTCAAACTTCCACGCCTTCGTCCTCCTTCCTCCTTCTCAGATAATGGTCCTCCTTCCTCTTTCATCTGGTCTGACATCCTCAAGCCATCTGCTGTGGCACTTGTGACTCAAGCCTCTGCTAAAGGACCAATGGCTTTGGGGAGTGGGCTCCACACGGCTGCTCAGCTCTTCAGCGTGTAGAAGCAGAACCGTGCAGTTCTGTGGGGAGCCTGCAGGGCTCAGCTTCCACCACTGACCCAGAGAGACCTCTAGTGACCACTTCTGGCCAATGTTCCAAGAGCACTCAAACCTCCGCAAATTTTAACAGTGATTATCTCTGGAAGGAGGCATTGTGGATACTTTTCTTGCTTTACAATTTCCTGTTTTCCAACATATTTTTCTCCATTGAGCAGGTAGCATTTGTGTGGTGGTAATAAGTTTAAAAGACAGATCCTCGGTTCCCAGGGGCTGGGGGATGAGAGCTGTGATGTGTGCTGTGCTCAGCCCTGTGACCATGGGGGTGAGTCACACTTACGTGCACAAAGGGTGTGGACCAGACACGGCCACTGGGAGATTTTGTGCCTGGGTGGTTTCCCAGTCTAGTTCTCTAAATTCTGTCTATTCTGGGATGGGACAGAGAAAACACTCCCAAAAGAAATTCTGGAGGAATAAGTGGAGAGAACACCATAAACAGGCAGAGGGAGTCCTTACCACACACACCTGAGAGCCCACTCACCTGTGAGTCCCAGCAGCAGAGGCAGCAGCAGGGATGACAGAGGTGCACAGGGTGAGGAGGCAGGGACAGGCATCCCAGCCCTTGGTGTCGGCTCTGTCAGAATGCGGTCCTAGAGAGGCCTAGGACTCTGTGCTCTGAGGAGAGAGGATAGTTCCTGCCTCCTTGATATGAGAGGAAGTGGACTGAGATGAGAGGGATGATGGTGGGACTGTGCCATGTTTTTTGAAATTATAAATTGGAGAGACAAGGTTGCTACAGGCTCAGACATTGCTGCAGGAAATGTTCGGGGTTCCACAGCAGAGAGACAGAACTTCTGCAGACTTGTGTTTCTTCTCAAGCCTCCTTCCATCTGAGGCTCTCCCCAACCCCATAGTACTTGCCTATCTAGGAGCCCCAGTGACATGTCTCGGCCAGGGGCTTCTGGAACCACATGGTGGGCATATGTGGTCCAGCTACTCCATGAACCCAACATGTGGGCCTCACTGAGCTGCACAGCTGCACGAAGGAGGCTGGATCTCTATGGCCTCACCCTGTTGGAAACAGAGTTGAACTTTACAAGAGACACTTACCCCCACTTTAGGGGTGTTAGAGATAAAAAATGAGCCCTAATGCAATGTCTGATATGGGCTCCTGGCTGTGCTATGGATGCCTGCGTACAATACTGGAAGCTGCCTCCTCCTCCTTCCTGCACAGGAATTGTGTTTGCCTGGGAAAGAGGTTAGAGTTTTGGAGATGGTGATGTTTTGTTCTTTAGAGGATAGAGGGTCATACAGGGAAGGTGGGCCTTGGAGAACTCTCTCCAAGAGAGAAAGCAACATACCTGGAAATGCACCTGGTTAGATTAGGACTGCTTCTCCTCTCTGTGGAGGGGCAGAAGAAACACAGAAAGAGAGAGGAACCAGCATGTTTACCTCCTATTTCACCTCTGCAATGGACTCTAGCCAAGGACAAATGTTGTGTAAAGGACTCTCAGCCCACACTCAGCTAGTGACTCTGATGTCCAAGCCTCCAGAGCCTGGCACTGACTGCTATAGCCATTTCCCCATTGCTTCCTTGCAACCTCTTCCTCCTCCTCAGAGACCAACTAGGTGTCAAGATACAATCTAGGTTCAAATCTTAAATCCATTCCCTGATAGCTTAGTAACCTTGAGCCTATCATGCAGACCTATATATCCTTTGACCTTGAAATATTCATTTGTATGCTTCAAATATTCAAAACTGAGTTCATAATCTTCACTCAAACATTCTCTTCTCCCACCCCACCCTATTCAGTATGTGGCACATCCTCTGCCCATGGCGTGAAACCAAGAAGGGACCCATGTTCTACACCCTCACTCATCCACCCATATCTATCTACTACCAGACCCTGTTGGGTTTACCTCCATAATACCTCTTGAATCTATTTGTCCATCTCCATCATCATCACTTGCCTGAATGAAAATAATTGTCCCTTAACTATGCTACCTCCATCTTCTCTTGTCTCCTGTAATCTCTACCTCCTACTTCACCCAGAGGGGTCTTTGACAACACAGATCTGATTATACTCCTTTCTTGCAGAACACTTGTGGATTCTCATCTGTCTTATTATAGTAAGACCATATTGTCTATGATATATGGTACTGTAAACAATCCCTCCTTCCCTGCCTGGTTGGCCCTTAGAAACCAAGGGATATCCACTTCTTCCAGGACTCAACACAGCCTCTTTGTCCCAGGTTGGATTCCCTGGGAAACAGACTCTGAGATGAAGACTAACAAGCAAATCGTTTTTCAGCGAGTACATTTAAGATGAATATCTGTGGAAGGCAGGAGAAGGAAGCAGGATTGGGTGGAAGGAGAAGTTGAGCTGCAATGAAGCCGCAATGAAGATCTCAGCTTTCCTCCCATGGAGTTCTGGTGCTAGAATGTTTCTTCAGCATGTTCTGAGCTGGAGTGAGTGGGCTTGGCCTTTATATCATCATGTTGATGAGTCATTGGATGTGGCATGTTATCAGGCATGACCTTGGGCAAGGAGGCTCTCCTCAGCTGAGTTAATTCCAAAGAGGGATGACAGCTGAGGGCCGTCTTCTCCAGGCTGGTACATCACAGCATCCACCAGCTTCTTCAGAACGTCTTGCACTTGGGAATCCTTGGACTCAGGACAGGTATTAACTCCCCCACTGTTAGATCCTCAAAGCTACTTCATCTCACCCAGCTATCCAAAGTTCTTTGACCTCACTTGGACTGACCTGGGCTATACTAATTGGAGACGTTTAAGACGAATATCATGGGGGACTGAGAAGCATCTTCCTCT
This sequence comes from Ceratotherium simum simum, assembly GCF_057802395.1. Lineage (NCBI taxonomy): Eukaryota > Metazoa > Chordata > Mammalia > Perissodactyla > Rhinocerotidae > Ceratotherium > Ceratotherium simum. The sequence continues at coordinate 29,696,458 of NC_141920.1, forward strand.
GGGATCTGAGTTCCTGGGTCTGGGGTGAGCTCTGGCAGAGGACCGAGGAAGGAAGAGAAGGAAGCTCAGACCTGGGAAGTGAGATGAAACTTGGGTATATTAACATAGAAGTCTCCCCACCACACATTCCTTGTGTTGTTCCCCTAGAGGGTGCAAGAAGCAGAGATCCAGCTGAAGAGAAGATGTTGGCTTTTTTAATAGATTTATTCTTTTTAGGAATTTTAGATTTAGATTTAGCAATTTTAGATTTAGATTTAGAAAAAGTGAGATGACAATACAGAGAGTTCCATGTACTGCTGCACACAGGTCCCCCTACTATTAACATCTTATATTAGTGTGGTACATTTGCTTCAATCAATGAACCTATATTGGCACATTATTATTAAACAAAGTGCATAGTTTATCCATATTTTGTTTTAGCTGGGGTGCTGTAACAAAATGCTCTAAACAGTAGAAATTTATATCTCTCAGTGCTGGAGGCTAGAAGTCCAAAATCAAGACGTCAGCATGGATGGGTGAGGGCCCTCCTCTGCTCACAGATTTCTCATGGTGTCCTCACAAGGTGTAAGGGGCTAGGAATCCCTGTGGGGTCTCTTTTATAAGAGCACTAGGCCAATTGATGAGGATGAAGCCATCATGTTCTAATCACCTTCCAAAAGCCTTACCTTCTGACATGATCACATTGGGATTTAGGATTCTAACGTGAATTTCAGGGTGACAGAAACATTCAGACCATTGCATAATCCAATTTTATTTTCTTTCTCAAATTGTTCTGTCTTTGGCCTTTGAGAGCTCTTTCATTTGTTCCTGCATCACTTTGATGTACTCCCATCAAGGTGGTTTGTTTTTATCTGGTACTTCCTTGTTTTCTAGATGATGTTGAATTTTGTTTGTTTATTTATTTTTTTGGTGAGGAAGATTAGCCCTGAGCTAACATCTGATGCCAATCTTCCTCTTTTTGCTGAGGAAGATTACCCTGGAGCTAACATCTGTGCCCATCTTCCTCTACTTTATATGTGGGGAGCTTGCCACAGCATGGCTTGATAAGGGGTGCATAGGTCCATGCCTGGGATCTGAATCTGTGAACCCCAGGCTGCCTAAGTGGAGCACCTGAACTTAACCACTATGCCACCAGGCCGCCCCCAAGATGATGTTGAATTTTTGACGGGACTTTTTAAACACAAAGAAGGGAGGGTAGTCTTTAACAAAAGAGCTTCAGAAGAGAAAAATCAGATAGTCAAATGAAGAGAAACTTTATTTTGAAACCCAACATCTAGTAGAAACGAATATCCTCAATGAAGTATTCATTCATTTATTTTTTTAAAAATGTGATGATGTACTATACAGCAGTCACTGTTCTGACATCTGAGGATGCAGATAGTCCCTTCTCTGTTAGAACTGTCATCCTATTTGAGGAAGAGACACACAACACAGGCAGGGTTCACTTTGCATGGTGCCGATATGCATGAATTTCAGTTAGCACAGCTCAGTTAAATAACACCAGTCCCTGTCACAGGATTCAAATTCCAGTGACCACAGTAAATTTACTGTGAGCAATTGCATAAGTACAAACTTTGTCGCTCACTCTGCTTCAGTTCACAAATCACCATGTAACTGACAGATACTCGTTATGATCAGTAACCAATCACGTGACTTCTTTCAAAGTCTGAAGTGATTGATCACTGTGACTTTGTTACTCAGTTTATGCACAGACAGCAAAGCATGTAGTTGTGTTGTCTCATTATTTCCCAGTGATGAACCCACATGACATTTTACAAAAGTGAGTTATTGCAAAAGGGAATGGGCAACAGAGATGAAAGTGCAATGGAGAAACGAAAAGTGATAAAGCTGGAAGTGAAATTCAAATAGAATGTAAGTGGAGTCATAGAAGAAACAGCTGAGTGGGGATGTTGACACTGGTGCTGTTAGAAATATTCCAGATGTGCAGCTAGAGGAACTGAGTGATGGCAAACCTACCACATAAGAGAGGAAAGTGGTGGTGAGGAAAAGGGAGAAAATGTCCCAGAGGCAGTGACACCAGCAAACACTTCAAATTAAATGAAGTTTTGTTAAGATTTCACAACATTCAGAGCACAAGGGATAAAAATGTTGGGAGCTGTTCGAAATTTAGAAAGGAGTATGATGATTCACCAAGCCATAGAAAATATGCTTGATCTGTATCATAAAATATGCAATAAGAAGACGGCAAACACTATTCAAACTGCCCTTGATAAGTTTTTACTAAGAAATAAAACGCTTTAATTCTCAATGTTTCTAATCTTGAAGTGACAGTATACTAAGTAAATATTAGTTTTTCTATTTTTTCTTTTTCCTCTACATTTAAAACTGACAGGAGCCGGCCTGGTGGCACAAGCGGTTAAGTGTGTGCTCTCCACTGTGGCGGCCTGGGGTTCGCCAGTTCCGATCCCAGGCGTGCACCGACACAGTGCTTGGCAAGCCATGCTGTGGCGGCGTTCCATATAAAGTGGAGGAAGATGGGCACAGATGTTAGCCCAGGGCCAGTCTTCCTCAGCAAAAAAAAGAAGAGGATTGGCAGATGTTAGCACAGGGCTGATCTCCTCACACACACACAAAAAAAACCAGACAGTTTCCAACGTTTTGAAAATAATTTTAAAGGTCACAGCACAATCATTATTAATCTCACTGATTATTGAGATCACCTTCCATGGTTTCAGTTTGCACACTCACTGTTACACTCCTGCACTACCATGCAAAGTGAGCACTTCCTATATTTAGTATGTCGGGTGACAATAAGTGCTGAGGAAACAAATTAATCAGGTCAAGAGGAGGTGGAATGCCAGGTGAGAGAGGTATACTCTATGTAGGGTGGTTTATGGAAGGTGCCTTTATAGAGTGACATTTGAACAGAGACTTGAAAGAAGGGAGAGAGTGAACTATGCAGATATGTTGCGGGAAGAAGCAGAGTGATAGGATTTGACTTCCATTTCCAAAGAACCACGGTGGTTTAAACAGAAAAGCCAATTAGAGACTCTAGCAATGGTCCAGGAAGAGATGATAGTGGCTGGGACCAGGGAGTAGTGGTGGGTGTGAGAAGTGTGCAGATTATGGATATAACTCAGTGCCGTGCAGGAAAGACTTGGACAGGCTCATGAGAGCTGACTGCTACATTTTCAGGAATTTTGCAAGTTGGCTGTTAAACTGTTGGTAGCTTAAAACTGGCCACATTACGAGTGTTTACACCACAGAAATGTGCAGGCACTACAAATTAGGCTTTGTTTTTTTTATATTGGAGAATCAATTGTTAAACATTGGCCATCTCACCGTTGAACATAAGCATGTTGAAGGCAGAACTAAATATGGGATATAAGAGAAAGAGAAATCAAAGATGACCCAAGGCTTTTGGGCTGACAGCATGTGTACCATGAGCAACAGGATTGAGAAGGATGCAAGATAATAGAAGAACTAGTGCTTTCATAACAGGGAGATTAGGAGAAACTTCTTTCTGGGTTTGAGGAGCAGGACATTTAGGCAAAGAGGAAGGAGAACAATTTTTCTTCTTAAAATCAGAATAGGAGTTCATTTGTACTCAAGAGTCAATACAGCAACTCAACAAGGCTGGGGAGTTGGAGGTAGACAGGAATCCAGAAGACAGAATAACTCTTGATGCATGAAGATGAGTGTGTAGTTCATGGCCAAGTCCCAAGGCAATCGATGAGAGATATCCTAATGTGTGTAGATTTGACTGGTTTCTCACCTTCTAGGTAGATGTCAGCAGTCAGTCCCCAGAGCTAGGTCCCATGTGCCCTGCTCAGGACCATGTATGAGGACCCAGCTCTGGGGGCATCAAGGACTGGGAGAAGGAGCAGCAGGAATGTGTGAGCAGCCAGGAGTCTGGGGAGGGGAAGCTCTTGTAACAGAGTCATGGAAGCTTCTGGTAGGATCCTTCTCTGAGGCTGTGCCCCTCACAGAGTGAAGGGAGCAGCAGAGATTTGGGGTGGCACACAGCAGGGAAGGAAGTAAGGAGCTGTGGGAAACATATCCACATTTAATTATCTGCTCATCATTACAGAAATGTTCCCTGTGTGCCTCCTATGTTCCCAGTGCTGTTCTCTCCCTGAGATGACTGTCGTGAGATGACAGGTTGATCCTGTGATAGGACTCTGCCACCTCAGCCTTCCTCTCCAAGTCCTGATCCCCTCCCCATCCCTTCCACTCTGTCACTCAGAGGGTCAGAGCAGGTACAGCCCTCAGAGCAGCATCAAGGACTTCTCAGCATTACTCTAAAATGTGGGTTCCTTTAGCCCCATGGAGCCTGAGCGTTCAAATAATCCAGAGGTGGTCTGCAAGGGAACCTCCCACTCGGCTGACTCTCATCCAGCCCCCTTCTGCCCACTTCCTCCACAGAACCCATAGGACTCTGTGCATACCCTTTGAAAACCCTTGATCCAGCCCTCCTCCTGCAGGACCCCACACAGTTCCTGGGATGGAGAACCTCTGAGAGGGATCCACAATACCCCTGAGCATATTGAGGGAAGTGTGTCACCTTCTCTTAACTCCATGTGGGCCCTGACCCTGTGTGACCTTTGGATGGTCTCTGTTACTGATGTTGCCCCTTATGGGACAGAGCTTGTCCTGCCCTCCCTGCCCCACAACTTACAGTCAGGACCTCCACTTCCTGTGGACGTAGATGGCAGAGACACCAATGGCCAGCAGCAGCTTTGTGCTTAGGACAAGGACTACCAGAGATAGAATAGACAGCTCTTCACCTGAAAATCAAGGGATAGGTGAACCCATTAGAGGGGCCACACAGGAGCCTCCACTTACTCCATCTGAGGCTACCTGGGCCATCAACATTCTGAAGCTTTTGAATCTGCATCCTGCCCTGTGCTCAACCTTGAGGCAGAAATTAGGGTTAAGATGTTCCTCATTCTCACTCTTCCTACTCTCAGGCTGCCTGGATTGTCCACCTGGAGGGAAGGGTAGAGAATGGGTACTCAGTGACCTGTAAGTGTGGTGCCTGGTTTACTTACTTGATCCTCATACCTCTATGGAGCAGGTATTATTATCCTCATTCTGATGAGGAAACTGAGGCTCAGAGACTTTAGGGAGGCTCTCAAAATTAGTGGGATTCGATCCTAGGGAAATCCATCATTGCTGTCTGCAGAATGACCCAGAGACCTTGCCTCTTGGACCAAGACATGTCCAAACTCTCAGAGTCATAGGAATGAATGCCCACATAGCATGCAAGTAGAGTGAGGACAGGTTCAAAGTCAGTGGGAGAGATGCAAGGCTGCCCTCGTTCACAGCAGGGGCGAAGTTGGATGACGCCATGTTGTCAGGAGCTGAGGGAGCCCACAGGGTGACCTGACCTCATGAGACCTGCTGTCTGGAGAACAGCCTGGTGAGTCTAGGAAATGGGGTCTCATGCTTGGAGGGGCTTCAAACAGCATCTCCCCACCTTGACCCCAGGGCGAGTGTACGCTAAAATCTTTCTGTTAGCCTCAGAACATTGTATCTGAGGAAGTACATTTGAGTTCTTTGCGTTTTTACAATGAGCAGTTTTTGCTTTTAAAACTAAATAAATAAATATATTAAAATAGTTTTTTATAAATGAATTTATCCTTAAGGAAGGAGAGGAGACCTCACCCTCTTTTGCTCCTGGGGTCCTGGAGGATGACAGTTCTCATTGAGCAGCTCTCTGGGACTTTCTCTCAGGTGAAGAGAGCTGTGTTGTTCAAGTTTGCACCTCCTGCTGTGGGCAACTCGCATCAGAGGACTGGCTGAACTGGAGTGCAGGGGCTCAGCCCTCTCCCCTCCACTGAAAACAGCTCTGAAAGACCACCCTGGCTCCACAGCTCTATGAGAGCACGAGTCTGTGTTGTGCCTGGATTGAAGGTCACCAGCTCCCTGTCCCCGTCCTGCTCTCACCCCCACAGGCATGTTGACCCTGGCCGCACTCCACGATAAGCTTCCAAATTCTCATGTCCATTTCAGAGTCTGCTTCTGAGCATAACTGACCTATGGAAGTTCATCTGGGAGTGGTCTGGAAATGCAAATTTGGAATTGGATCACTGGACTGGCTGACCAACAGGACCCCAGCACTGCCGGGAGGTGGAACAGGGGAGGCCCTTACTTCTCCTAGTGGAGCAAGTGTTCAAACTTCACCAGTGGTGAACTTGGAATGTGTAACCAGAGCAAGAGAACACATTGGTGTCCGGCATTTGAAATTGAGTTGGGAAATGGTAATTATAAGGACTGTGGAATTAGATGGCTGTTGTTGGGGCATCGAACCTTCAGAGAAAGACCAAAGTAAGAGAGTAAGAAAAGTAAGAGAGATTAATCACAAGTGAAAGGTCAAGTGTGAAAGCCAGAGGACTTCCTAGCATCATTGCAGAGTCTTATCCCCCAGACCCAGAAGGCAGAAGAACTGAGGATGGGCCCAGGACATCGTTATATGGGCAGAGCTACAGAGGAGGTTGAATTCTCAACTGCAGTGGGCCTGTCTGCCAGAATAGGGCCCTGATGGGGACGTACGGGACCCTCAGATGTGGGACAGGGACACATGGGCCAAAACACTCAGGAATCTTCAGTGACTTCTGGGTGCCGAGGACAATGGCAGCAACACAGCTCCTTGTCTCCAAAAATGACCTCTCCAACCACAAGAAAACACAAAACAAAGAAAGTAAATACAACACAAAACTGGCTCCCAGTATTAGTTGAATAGAAAATGCTAAAACTGCGAAATAACTGAATCAAAGAGAAAAATCACCAAACCCTAGTGCACCATCTCTCACAAGGCTGCCATCCCAGCCTCACCCAGTCACCAGGAAAAGTGACCAGGGGAGCTGGAAGGTGAACCTGATAATTATTTAGAAATCCCACCATCAATAGTAAATCCACATTAAATTTGAGACTACTGAAAAAGTATCTGTCTTGCAGGTTGGAGAACAGAAGGGGTTTCAAAGTATGCCTAATTGAAATGGGTTGGCACAGACTCCTCAGAATCTTTGAACATGTTACTTAAATGGCAAAAGACACTAGCCTTGGTGATGAAATTAAGGATCTCAAGATGGAGACATTATCTTGGGTTATCTGAATGGAGCCTGTGTAATCACAAAGAGCCTTGTAAGCGAAAGAAGGAGGCAGGAGAATCAGAGAAGGAGACATGAGGACAGAGTCAGAGGTGAAAGTGAGGTGGGGCCCTTAGCCAAGGAATGTGGGCAGCCTCTAGGAGCTGGAAAAGACAAGGACACGGATTGTCCCCTAGAGTTTCCAGAAGGATCGCAGGCCTGACACCCACTGTGGACCTCTGACCTCTAGAGCTGTAAGGTAATAAAATTGTGTTGTTTAAAGCCACAGAAAGTGTGGTAATTTTTTACAGCAGCAATAGGAACCTAATACAAGGAGGCTGGGACATTTAAAAGGACCGATGTGGCAAAAGGGATGGGCTCAGTTTAAAGTGCATAACTTCTGAGGCAAAAAGGCAGAAAAGAAGGAACAAGTGCTGTTTGGCAATTGAGTGGTGAAGAGAAAAAGGAAACAGGGAGTAGGGAAATTTAAGATCCTGAAAGAAAAAGAGAACCAAAAAACTGAGAGGCCCCAGAACATTTGTCTCACTGTCAAAACCAACCAACCAACCCAAACTCCATTAACACACCTGGATTATGCTGTACTGAGAGAAGAGAGGGCCATTAAGCCAGGAATATTGTAAAACACCGAGATATCATTAAAATGAACACAAAGACGTGCATCCTCAAGCTAGACCCACTGGACCCAGGACTGCAGTGGCTGGAGCCCTCAGACGCCTGGGGCAGGCTGGACATCCTGCTGCAGCAGGGTCACAGAGGCATCTTGCACTTTGCTCCAACCTGCCAACCTGGACAACCCAAAAACCATTTCCAGACTCAGTACACTAGCGAGGGTGCTCGGTCAGGCACACTGAGAGCACCCAGAAGTAACAGCCCTGGTCTGAGCCCGGGGGGAGATGGAGACTGAGGAGCAAACCCAGGCTGGTCCAGACAGGATGGTGTGGACCCATCTCTCCCCGCTCTCCCCTTTCAGTGCAATCTGACCCCTAGAAACAACGCGAGGTACAAGCACAGGAGGACGCTGACAGGAGGACGAGGAAGCAGACTGGCTGGGCCCTGAGGACTGGAGGGAGAACACAGCGGCCAGGGGTCAAGATTCCCCTCTCCTGACTGCCCAGCACAGGAGGAGACCAGGATGGCATTAGAGAAAAGAGAAGCATAAAACCAATCATCTGAGCTCCTGCCTCAGGAAACTAGAAAAAGAGGAGCAAAATAAACCCAAAGCAGAAGGAAGGATAGAAATAGTACAGAAAAGAGGAGAAAAACCAATGAAATTGAAAACAGAGAAACAATAGAGAAAAATCCCTGCAACAAAACGCAGGTTCGTTGGAAAGATCAATAACATTGAAAAACTTCTAGCAAGACTGACAATAAAAAAAGGAGGAATGACACATTTCCAAAATCAGGAATGAAAGAGGGGATATCACTACAGACCCTGCAGATGTCAGGCGGATAATAAGGGGAGATTGTGAGCAATGCTACAGATAGATTTGAGAACTTAGAGAAAATGGACCAAATTCCTCAAAAAGCATAATCTGCCACAATTTACTCTATATGAAATGAATAATTTGAATAGCCCTAAACTATTATGGAAATTGAACTCATAATTTAAATATTCATGAAAAAGAATTCTTGACACCATGTTGGTTGCACAGGAATATTCTACCAAGCATTTATGGATGAATTAAAACCACTTTGGTGCAAAAAAACAGCTATAAAAGAAATTTGGGAAAATGTAAATGTATACTCCATTTTAGAAGGTATTTGGGAATTATTGTTATTTTTATTAAGTGTGTAATGGTATTGGTTTTGTAGAAAACCAATGTCCTTAATCACAGACTACACAATCGTGGACTCCATTTGCACCTGGATGTGCATACTTGACCAAGTTATTAGTGGACACAGTTATGCAGCTTCTGTTTGTCTCTTGTTTTAAGGGAAGTTGTCTTCATTTTCCCATTTTTACTCTTCCAGCAGACAGGGTCATGGACATTTGGTGTCCCAGGGTTGACCCAGCAGATGAGGACAACACCGCAGGGCAGATGGAAGGAACATGGGCCTTTGAAAGTTCTTCTGGACTCCTGGAAACCTGACTGTATTCTCTTCTGATGTTACATGAGAGAGAAATGAGACATATTTTGTTCACAGAAAGGGGGACTTTGTAGGTCCCTGGCACAATGTCCAGCAGAGGAGGAATGTGTCTCTAATTAGCATGTTTTTCCTGTACAGGCTGGTGGTCCCTTTCCTCAGGGACTCAGATTTACCTTGATTAATTTAGCCCAATCACGTGGTCTAACAGCAAAAAGTCTTCAAAACATAACTCACCATTGCTCCTCAAGTCTCATCGGTAACACTCCAAACACACAGGGTAGTTGAAGCAGGAAAAGAGATCACAGAGGAACTGGAATTTGCATATAGTAAATGTGCAATGAGTGGTTGTGATTATTGCTGGTCCATTGTCAGAAATCAAGGAACAAAGGAGGCTCCTGTTGTGACCACTCAGGGTCACCCAGGTGTCTGGTCTAAACTCAAACCTCACGTACTCAGGGCTCCCTTCTGAGAATTTCAGAGTAGTTAGCAGGTGCAGGTGTCTGTTGGGTGACATTACTGATGTGGATAGAAAAGTCCAGGATGGAATAGAGACTAGGCAGAGGTTAGAGAGAGCAAGGAGGAGAGAGATGGGCTGACGTGGATGGTGAACATAGTCATTGTTAGGAAGGAATAGAGACTAGGCAGAGGTTCAAAGAACAAGGAAGAGGGAGGTGGGTTGATGTGGATGGTGACATAATCATTGTTAGGTAGAGAAAGCAAGAGGCGGATGCTATGAACAGGATGATCTCCTTCCTTCCCTTCTTCTTTCTTTAACATATATTTAAGTCAACAGATCTATAAAGATATGCACCAAACTCTTACCAGTGGTGACTCTTGGAGTGTTTGACTTGGGAGAGGGGAGCTCACTTCCAAGTTGTGCTTTATATTTATAAACTTCTAGATTATTCTATAATATGCATTAATGACTAATTTTAATATCTAAAAAGGATAAAATTTTAAAAGAGCCAGCTCAGTTGGAGTCGAAGCCTCACCAGGTGTTCCACCTGTGTCCCGCTCCTTCTGGTGGGCAGAGGCCTCCAGGGTATGGTGTTTGGTGACCGCCGGCTGCCCGTCATGCTCCACCTGGCAGGTGAGCACCACATCCTCCCTGTGGGCACAAGAGTTCACCAGGAGCCAGCTCATCCAGTTAAAGGTCCCATCCTTGTTCTCTATGAGTGTTGAGGCCATTTCTGTTCGGGACACGTTTGCATTCTCCAACCAGGTCAGCTTTAGGTGCCGGGGGTAGAACTTGTTTGCCTGGCAGGTGACGTTCACCAGGTTCCCTGCCGTGGGCTGTTGGGAAACCTCCAAGGTGGGTGGAACTGAAACAGCACAGGACAGAAGCTCTGACCTTATGCAACAGACAGATCAAGAGGAGGGCTCCGTAACTTAGCTCCCATCACAGATGGGAATCACCAGGACAGTGCTAGGCGTGCAACAGGCACTCAAACACTGAGGGTACTCTCTGCATATGAATAGATCACAAACCACAGTGCCAGGCACACAGTAGGTGCTCAGGGACTGGTAGCTCCTATTAGGGTCATAATGAGTGAAATCAACAAGCACAGCCCTGGCATACAGTGGGAGCATAGTAACTGTAGCAAAATAAATGAAATCACCAAGCAGGTAGGCTCTGGGCTTAGAGTAGGTGCTCAGTAACTGGAGCTGCTATGGGTAAAGTAGACTACACGACCTAGCACAGAGCTCGGCACATGGCAGGTGTTCACCTGGCAGCTACCATTAGAACAGGTGAGTGACCCACACATCCAGGTGCCTGGTGATGCGGAAGGACAGTCAGGAATTAGATTCCAGGAAATTCAGGCCTCAAGCCAACGGCAGGGGGAGGAGCGGGCTTGGGGCCTTGGGGGCAGGTGTGGGCTTGGGCTGGGCTGAGGGGCATCTACCTCGGATGGTCTCAGACAAGTTGGCCGTCCCACGAAGCGGAGGGCCCCCCTGCAGCGTGACGTGGGCCACCTCGCAGATGACCTGGGAGCGAACGTCCCCTGGGGCCAGCACCACCTTGGCTGTGCTGGAGACGCTGTAGGAAACGCCATCTCCCTCTGGGTCCATGTTCGTCTGGGAGGCTGGGAGCTCATTCCCATTTTTGAACCACTTCAGGGTGATGTTTCTGGGGGAGAAGCCGTGGGACTCGCAGGTGAAGCTCACTCTCTGGTCAAGTGCGGCCCTCGCCGTGGGGCCCGATACCATGGGGGGAGAGGGTTTGGCTACAAAAGGATCATTTATAAAAAATAAACATGATCATGATTATCATCACTTACTATAGGCGAGTGACACTGTTAAGAACCTTCAACATATTATTTTTTAATCCTTCTAATAGTGCTGGGAGGGCGGGTCATCATGCTCACCTTACAGAGGAGGACACACAGTTTCCCAGAGGTGAACTCTGAGGAAGGGGCACGGTTTTCGGGATACTCAATTTCTACCCTGTCTAGGAGGGAAATTTGTCAATATCCAACAAATTAAAATACACACACGCACTGACGTAGCAATGCCACCTCCAGTGGGCATCTCCCACTTGAGTAGAGTGGTGCAGCGCTGGTCTAATATCCCAAGGTTAGGAACAACTTTGTATCCATCAATGGAAGACTGTAGAATGAAGGGTCCTGTCTCCATATGATGGATGTTAGGCAGCTGTGGAAACAACGCGCAGCTCTTGGTGCTGATATGGAACGCTTGAATGGGGATGATGCGGTTGAAGGTGTGGAGAGGTTCCCAATCTCCTCAGGCCTCAGGGTCTGAATGCAAGGGGCTTCTGAACCTTTGGGAAACTGATGAAAAGGAGAAATGCTGGCTCTCTGTTCAATGGTTTGATGTAACAAGCTTTTATCCAGCACAAATGATGGGCTAGGCTCTTTCAGGGAAGGAGTGTCCAAGGTTGAGGCAGGAAGGAGCCTGTCTGGAATCAGATCTGGGTTCTGGAATGATACCCTCACTCACTGGCCATGTGACCTTGGGCACGTAGCCCAGCTCCCCATCTGTACATGGAGCATGGGGCTGGATGGGCCTAAAGGTCCTTCGTGCACTACTTTTCAGGATTCAGTATCCTGGTCCTCTGGCAGAAAATCCTAAGTAAGCATCTTTGCTGCCTCAACGGGGAACCCCTAAATCACCTACATGAGGAACCTCTTCCCTGGGTGAGGGACATTCTGAGATGGCCCAGCTCTGCCGGGAGCCTTCAGTGACTGTGTGAGTTCGTCCTTGCATCACACAAGGGTTTTCTGGACACACAGCAAACACCCAATCTCTGTGTGTCTCCTCCAGCCGGGCTGTCAGAGTAAACAGAGACTCTGGGCCTCTTAGTGATTCCTCTCAGTGTGATGTTTCTGAGGATGAGATGAAGAAACACACGTTCTCCCTCCCTGCCCTGCCTGGATTTCTCCTCACAGGAAGGGAAGAGGACGTGAGCTTCCTGGGAGAAGAGCCTTTGCCTGCTGTGTCCACTGCTGCTTCCACAGCACCCAGAGCAGAGCCTGGCATACAGTAGGTGCTCAGTAAGTGCTGAGTAAAGGAAGACTCGGCCACATTGAGGGGCACTCTCTGGGGGCAGGGGCGAGGTCTGGCCCTGTGACTGGGCGAGTCACTCAGACTTTCAGTTCCCTCCTCCCTGGAACAAAGGGCTGGACGGGATGGAAAAGGCAAGGGCTGTAGAGCCAGGCAGATGAGGGTTCAGACATTTACCACCATTTACCAGCTGTGGGCCCTTGAGCAACTAGCACGACCTCTCCAGGCCTCAACTTCCCTGATCTGTGGAAGGGGGTGAAATCAGATCATGAACGTAAGCACCCACTGCCACACCTGATTCTTGCTGTTGCTCAAAGAATGGAGGGCGTTATTATTGACTTGCTGTCACACACCAGGGGACAAAGGAGGCCCACGCTGTACTCACCACTCACGGTGAGCTGGGTGCCTGGTCCAGACTTAAACTCCACGGCATCAGGGCTCCCTTTCTGGAACTTCACACAGTAGTAGATACCAGTGTCTGCTGGGGTGATGTTACTGATGCGGATGGAAAAGTCCGTGTTGTTTCTCTTTGTGGTGTCTGCAACATTTGTTACTCGGGGGAAGTGGCCTCCTTTGAAACTGTAGATTAACTCCCGGCCTGGCCCTGTCCCCCTGAACCACTTGACGGTCCCCACAGGGAGCAGGGAGGTCAGGATGCAGGGCAGAGTGGCCGTCTCTCCAACTGCAACAGACACTGACTTCTCAGGCTGAATCACCTGCAGCTCCTCACCTGCTGCTCCTGGAGGAAAACAAATCCATTATTTATTCACCCCTATGTGATCTTGTAGCTTTTCTCAAGTGTTTATCAACAACAGCTTTCACTGACCGAGTGCACAGCACAAGCAGGCCTTGAGCTCAGCACGTTGCATACCTTCACAAGAAGCCTGCAATGTGAGACCCTAGTACAAATGGGGAACTGAGGCACAGAGAGGTTAAGAGATGTGGCAGAGAGTGGGTTTGAGTGCCTGTGCCCTCTCTGGGGGTTTCATGCTTTGCCAAAGATTTCTGGCTGTCCACTTTCTGGCCTCAAAGCGTGTAGAATTTCTGGACCTTTGCATTGGGTAGGACCATGAGAGGTTTTGGGACCATGAGTTGTGAGCAAGAGTGATGAAGGAATGTAGTGGATATGCATTTAACTACAAGAACCTCTATGCATCAACTTCCCTCTTATGCAGAGATCCACATGCTCAGGAAGGGTCTGCTCCATCAACCTGGATACTTGAGTGACACTGATGGGCAGAGCTCCCAACACAGAATGAATATATAGTTTAATTAAGAAGGAAAACGTTCTTTCAAGTACCTGGGATTTTTTTTTATCCATAGCATAATCATGTGGCATTAGTGTCCTAATCCTGCTGTAATGAATTACCAAAAACTTAGTGGCTTAAAACAATAGAAATTTTTATCTTACAGTTCTGGAGGTCAGAAGTCCACAATTGGTGTTGCTGGGATAAAATCAAGGTGTCAGCCAAGCCGCATTTCTTCTGGAGGCTCTCTTCGTTGCCTTCTAAGTCCCAGTGGCTGCCCACATTCCTTTTCTCATGGTTCCAGTCTTCCTATCACTCCAACCTCGTGCTTCCATTATCACTTGTACTTCTCTACCTTTGACTTTCCTGCCTCCTTCTTCTGAGGACCCTTATGATATCATTGGGCTCACCTTGATAATCTAGGATAATCTCCCCATATCAACAGTCTTAACTTAATCACTTCTGCAAAATCTAAAAAAAGTGCCAGGAAAGGTAAAATATTCACACGTGCTGAGTATTAGGAAAAGGATCACTTTGGGGGGCCATTGTTCTGCCTACCACACAGATCTCTTCTGACTTTCAGAAACCAGTTTCCATAACAAAAATCTGTGTATATGGCATTGACACACAGGTAGAATAAGGCAACTTATTGGAATCTGGATGAAGGACTATTCAAGCAGTCCACTGGTGAAACAGTCTGAAAAATAAAACTAGACTCAATTAAGAGAAGGAGAAATGGAATATCCACAAATACAAAGAAATCAAGCAACACACTCTTAAAAAATCAATAGTCAAGGAAGAAACCACAAGAGAAATTAGAGAATACCTTGAGACAAATGAAAAGAATAATACAACATACCAAAATATCATAAGTTAATAACTATATACCTTAAGACATTAGACAAAGAAGAGAAAAATAAACTCAAAGCTAGCAAAAAGAAGAATATAATAAAGATTAGTGCAGAGATAACTAAAATGTAAATAGAAAAACAACAGAGAAAATCAACAAAACCAAGAGAGGTTCTTCAAAAAGATCAACACAATTGACAAATCTGTGGCTAGATTGACTAAGAAAAACAGAGAGAAGACCCAAATAACTAAAATCAGAAATTAAAGAACACTACTAAAATTTTGCAGAGATAAAAGAGATGATAAAACACTACTATGAACAAGTTTACACCAGTAAATTGGATAACCTAGATGAAGTGGACAAATCCCTAGAAATACACAACTTACCAAGACTGCATCACGAAGAAATAGAAAATCTGAATAGACCTATAACGAGGAAGGAGATTAATAAATAATCAAAAATCTCCCAACAAAGAAAAACCCAGGAGCACCAGACATCATTGGTGAATTCTACCAAACGTGTAAGGAAGAACTAACACTAATCTTCTGCAAATTCGTCCAAAAAGTTGAAGACAACGGAAGTCTTCATATCTTATCCAGAGTCATTCTGAGACTCATTTGAAGGCCAGCATTATCCTAATACCAAAGCCAGACAAATGCACTAGAAGAAAACACAGACCAATATCTCTCACAAAAACTGATGCAACAATCCTCAACAACATACTAGCAAACCAAATTCAACAGCATAGTTAACAAATTTCACACCATGACAAAGTAGGATTTATTCCTGGGATACAAGAATGGTTCAACATGTGAAATTCAAACCATGTAATCTATCACATTAACAGAATGAAAAACAAAAGCCACATGATCATTTTATTCAATGTAGAAAAGCATTTGAAAAAAGCCAAATTTTTTCATGATAAAAACAATCAATAAACAAGGAATAGATGGAAACTTCTACAAAATCATAAAGTCATATATGAAAAACCCACAGCTAACATTGTACTCAGAAATGGAGAAAGTCTGAAAGTTTTTCCCCTGAAAATCAAGAACAAGAAAAAGATGCTCACTTTTAGCATTTGTATTCAACACAATACTAGAAGTTCTAGCAAAAGCAATCAGGCAAGAAAAATAAATAAAAGGCATTCAAAATAGAAAGGAAGAAGTAAAACCACCTCTGTTTGCACATGACATGATTTTATATAGCAACACTAAAGGTCACACACACACACCTGTTAGAACTAATAAACAAATTAAGCAAATTTGCAGGATACAAAATCAACAGGTAAAAATCAGTTGCATTTCTATACACTAGTGATGAACAATCCAGAAAGGGAATCAAGCAAACAATTGCATTTACAATAGCATCAAAAAGTAGAAAATACTTAGGAGTAAATTGAACCATGGAGAGGAAAGACTGTACACTGAAAAGTACAAAACATTGCTGAAAGAAATTAAAGAAGACATAAATAAAGGGAAAAACATCCCATGTTCATGGGTTGGAAGACTTCATATTGTTAAGACAAATACTGAGTACTACCTAAAGCAATCTACAGATTCAATACAATCGTTGTTTGGATTGGTGGTTACCAGAGGGGAGGACAGGAGGGAGGGGGCCGAAAGGGATGATTATGCACATGTGTGTGGTGATGGACTGCAATTAGTATTTGGGTGGTGAACATGATGTAATCAGTGCAGAAATAGAAGTATAATGATGTATGCCTGAAATTTATACAATGTTACCAACCAATGTTACTTCGGTAAAAACAAAAAAATACAATCTCTGTCAAAATCTCAATGGCAGGGGGGCCTGCCTGGTGGCCCAGCAGGTAAGTGCACGCGCTCCACTTCGGCGGCCCGGGGTTCACAGAATCGGATCCCGGGCGCGCACCAATGCACTGCTTGTCAAGCCATGCTGTGGCAGGGTCCCATATAAAGTAGAGGAATATGGGCATGGATGTTAGCCCAGGGCCAATCTTCCTCAGAAAAAAGAGGAGGATCGGCATCGGATGTTAGCTCAGGGCTAGGCCTCCTCACAAAATCAGAAAAACAAAAACTCAATGGCAGAAATATTTTTTGAGGAAATAGAGAAAAGCATTCTAAAATTCATATGAAATCCAAAGGGACCCCAAATAACCAGTCTTGAAAATGAAGAACACAGTTAGAGGACTCACACTTCCTGATTTAAGAAGTTCGTACAAATCTACAATAATCAAAGTAGTTTGGTACTGACATTACAGATATATAAACCATGGAATAGAATAGAGAGCCTAGAAATAAACCCTCAGGTACATGGTCGAGTGATGTTTCAACAAGGGTGCCAAGGCCATTCAGTGGGGAAAAGACAGTGTTTTCAACAAATGATACTGGGAAAACTGGATATCCACACGCAAAAGAATGACGTT
Organism: Ceratotherium simum simum; assembly: GCF_057802395.1. Taxonomy (NCBI): domain Eukaryota; kingdom Metazoa; phylum Chordata; class Mammalia; order Perissodactyla; family Rhinocerotidae; genus Ceratotherium; species Ceratotherium simum. Next base: position 29,713,645 of record NC_141920.1, read on the forward strand.
GGACCTTTACTTTATACCATATACACAAATGAACTCAAAATAGATACAGGCCTGTATGTAAGAGCTAAAACTATAAAATTCTGAGAAAAAAACCACAGGTAAAAGTCTTCATGACATTGGATTTGGCAATGATTTTTTGGATATGACACCAAAAGTACAGACAAGAAAAGAAAAAATATGTTAATTGGACTTCATCAAAATTAAAAACTTTTGGACAAGTTTTTGTACCAGAGGATACTACCAAGAGAATGAAAAGACAACTCACAGAATGGGAGAAAGTATTTGCAAAGCATGTATCTCATAAGGGATTGATATGCACAATATATGAAGAACTCCTACAATTCAACAACAAATTAACAGAAAACCCAATTAAAAATGGACAGAGGACTTGAAAGACATTTTCCCAAGGAAGATATACAAATGGTCAGTAAACACAAGAAAAGATGCCCAACAACACTAGTCATTAGAAAAATACAAATCAAAACCACTATGAGATACTCCTCCACATTGCTTAGGATGCCTATCATCTAAAACAAAATAAAAGCTTTTTAGTTTGATGTAGTCCCATTTGTTTATTTTTTCTATTGTTTCTCTTGCCCGGTGAGACGTGGTGTTTGAAAAAATGTTGCTAAGACCGATGTCGAAGAGCGTACTGCCTATGTTTTCTTCTAGAAGTTTCATAGTTTCAGGTCTTACATTCAAGTCTTTAATCCATTTAGAGTTAATTTTTGTGTATGGTGTAAGGTAAGGGTCTACTTTCATTATTTTGCATGTGGCTATCCAGTTTTCCCAACACCATTTGTTGAAGGACATTGAGGGTATAATGCAAAGTGAAATAAGTCAGAGGGAGAAGGTCAAATACCGTATGATTTCCTTCATTAAGTAGTAGATAATAACAACAATAAACAAACACATAGGGACAGAGATTGGATTGGTGGTTACCAGAGGGGAAGAGGGGAGGGAGGAGGGTGAAAGGGATAATTCGGTACATGTGTGTGGTGATGGGTTGTAATTAGTATTTTGGTGAACATGATGTAATCTATGCAGAAATAGAAGTACAATGATGTACACCTGAAACCTTTACAATGTTATAAACCAATGTTACTGTAATAAACAAAAAATTTAAAAAAAATAAAAATAAAAATAAAAGTTGACAAAAAAAAATAAAAAACAGAAAATAAGTGTTGGCAAAAACGTGGAGAAGTTGAAACTCTTGTGCATTGCTGGTAGGAATATAAAATGGTGCAGCCACTGTGGAAAACAGTGGTGGTTACTTAAAAAGTTAAACATAAAATTTACCATATGATCACAACAATTCCACTCTTAGGTATATACCCCAAAATATTAAAAGCTGGGACTCAGACACACATACATCAATGTCCATAGCAGCATTATTCACAATAGCCAAAAGGTAGTAGAAACAACTCAAATTTCCACCAAGAGATGAATGGATAAACAAAATGTGGTGTACAAATATTATGGAATGTTATTCAGACCTAAACATCAATGACATTTTGATACAACCTCTAACATGGATGAAACTTGAAAATAATACACTAAGTGAAATAAGCCAGATGCGAAAGGACAAATATATGATCCCACTTACATGAAGCACCTAGAATAGGCAAATTCATAGTAACAAAAAGTAGAACAGAGGTTAGACACTGGAGGGAAGGAGGAAAGGGGACTTGCTGTTTAACAGGAACAGAGTTTCTGCTTAGGGTGTTGAAAAAGTTCTGGAAATGTATGGTGGTGACTGTTTCACAACGTTGTGAATGTACTTAATGCCGTTGAATTGTATCCTTAAAAATGGTTAAAATGATAAATTTTAGGTTACGTGTATTTTGCCACAATCAAAAATATGTACTAACACAAGGTGATCGCCCCATGAAGAGCTTCTGAATTGGACTAAATGGCTCAAGGAAAAGGACAAAATGTGTGGTCCCAAAGGCTGATATTTTTGAGAAACCTGCACTTGAATGGAGAGATAGAGCCGTGGGAGCAAGCATGGAAACAGCAGACTTCAAACTTGTGTTTTGAAAGAATTGTGGGTGGTTGACTGTGTTTGGACAATGAGTTACGAGTTGAAGGGACGCGAGTCACCTTTGGGCCAATCACTGAACTGCAGCTGCAACACTTTCCAGTTCCATTTCACTGCCTCAGGGACTAGCCAGTTTCTGGACACGGAGAGAATTAGAAAATCATTCCTGCTTATCTTAAGTGTCCTAAAAAACAGGCCTGGGTTCTGGTGGCAGGGATATAAATCAGAGGAGCAGGCTGTTGTGGTGCCACAGATAAATCCTGTGTTCTTTTCTATTTCTTGTCTACTCCTCAGGGAGAAAAATGTGCTTTACCTTTGCAGAGTGTGAGCTTGTGACCCCCACCCACTTAGCACTGTTTATAACCAAACCTGCCTCCTAAGGAAGCACATGCTACTCCAGGGTAGGTCCTTTGGTGCGCCCAGAACATCAGGTGGTTTGGGTTTTTAAGTCTGGAGAAGAAGATGGGAACTGCTAAGAAAAAAAATGGGGAGAAATACGAATGAATCTTGGAGGGAGAAATGGAAGGAATAGAGGAGGGAAGAGAGAAGAGGGAGCAGAGGGTCGAGATCCATCTGCCATCCGTGTATCTATAATTCTTGTATTTACTTCTCTGGCCCAGGCATTTCCCCTGAACTCTGGACTTGTATGTCAACTGCCCACTGGACGTGTTCCTTGGATGGAAATAAACATCTACAGTTAACATGACCCAAAGTGAACTCCTGAATTTCCCCCACAGCCCTCTGTGTCTCAGCTGAGGCACACTTACTCTTCCAGATGTTCAGGCCCCAAATCCTAGGAGTCTGTCCCTCTCACCCCAATCCAATGCATCAGGAAATCCTGTTGGCTCCATTCCAGCATGCATCCAAAATCAGGCCTCTTTCTCCTGTGTCTACTAGCTATTGTCCTGGCCTGAGCCACTTCTTGTTTGCAGGAAGGCAGCGACCTCTTACAGGCTCTAGTTGCTTTTATTTATGTCCTGTTTAGTCTACTCTCAACCAAATGCTAGAATAATTTAAAACTCATGTCAGATCATGTTACTTCTCTCTTCAAAACCTTGCAATGGCAGACATGTCACTCAGAGCAAAAGCCCAAATCCTTGAACACAGCAGGAAGATCCTATTCTACGGCCTTTGCACACGCTGTTTCCTGTCAGAAGGGCTCTTCCCCCAGATTACCCGGGTGCTTTCCACCTTCTTTTTCTATTTGCTCAAATTTCCCTTCTCAGTGAAGCCCATCCAGACTACCCTGTTTAAAATATATCCCACCTACCGAGTCTCCCAATTCTCTTATCCACCTATACTTTAATTCCTTCCTTATCACTTATCGCTTTCCATTACAACACGTTCTTTACTCATTTATTGTGTCTATTGTTTACTGTCATTTCCCCGTTAGGTTATAAGCTTCATGAGGACAACTACTTTGTCTCTTTTATTCACCAATGTACCCCAAGTTCCTACATAAGCTCCTGTCACATAGTAGGTGTCCAATAAATATTTGTATGATGTGTAAACTGCCCAGTGTGACACCTGCCAGGGACCGTGAAGTGTGTTTTAAGTGGGTAATCCCTACGGAAATTTTTCAGAAACTGAGTTTCCCACGCAGACGACTTGGTGAAAAACAAAAGCAAATTGCATACATGCAGGAAGCAGAAAAGCCCAGGAGAAGAAAACCACAAACTCTATTCCCCACACCCACCCTTCCCCACACCCAGTGGCAGAAGCTGCAGAAATCTCATGGGATGGAAGTCAGGTAATGGTTAAATCTGTGAGCTCTAGAATTTGTTCTGAGTTCAAATCATAGCTCTACCATTGACCACTGAGTGACCCTGAACCTCTCCATGCTCCCGTTTTCTTATCTGTAAGGTAGAGGTGACAAGATTATCTACCTTGGATATAATGATCTCTTGATAAAACAGCCGTAGGCATTTCCAACAGTGTGTGGACATGGTGAGTGTTCAAGACATTGAAGTTATTACTCATTAGATTTCCTGAGGGAGGGAGGCTTCAGCTGACGTTAGATGACAGAGACACAGATATGGGTACGGATACAGATACGGATATGGCTATAATTACAGATACAGATCATATGGGCAGGAGTCTCTGTATCTTCATCCCCTTCTCTCCTCCTCACCTCTGTCCAGCGTGGAAGTGGAACTCCAGGATAGTAACACACAAAACAGAGAAGTTTGCTTCTCTTAAGAGTTTGAGGAGGGTAAGGGGTAAATTTAGAGAAGTAGAAAGGAGAGATGTTGGCTGAGAGACAGGGAAAATTAAACATCTGTTCAATGTGCATTTCATGTAGACTGAAAATGATTTGAAGAAAACAATAACGAAAGTCTTTTCAAAAGTCCTGTGTGTGTGTGTGTGCCTCTGTTATGTGTGTGTGTGTACACTTTCTCACACCAACTGATACACATGCACACACACATAAATACATGCATTCACAAATAGATATAAAAGTTTGGCCTAGCATGTATACAAAGTTGTTCTGAAGATTTGATGAAATTATAATACATATTAAGAGCTGAGTAAAAATAATTGGCACAAGGAACCACCCAACACATCATTAACAAAATTTGCGAGTACACACAGCAGAAGTGGAACTCTGGTGATCTCTCAGTGGCACGATGGTGATGACAATTCTTCTGTTTGCTTCTCTGTACTTTCTGATTTTTCTGCAATCGGCCTCCACTGAGAAGCTGAGCAGCAAAGCATGGTAAAGGAATGAACTCTGGAGCTGGTTGGCCTGAACTTGAATCCCGGCAGCTCCACTGCCTTAGGTAGGTGACACTGGGCAAGTTACTCTCTCTGCCTCAGTATCCACATCTATAAATTGGGGATAATGGTCCTAGCTATCACACAGGTTGCTGTGAGGATTAGACGAGTTAATATACACAAAGTTGTCTTTGTTGCTGTTTTAAGCACCATCTGTTTCGATGCATTTGGTGATCAGCTGCAGGTGATGGACCCACAGAGAAAACGTTCAGATCCCTGATTTCATGCTCTCAGATAAAGCCCACTCCTGGGCCATCTCTGGTAGCTCTGGGTGGTGCACCGGTGTTTACCTGGAGGCCCTAAATGTCCCCAGACAGAAGGAGGGGCTTCTACCCCAGGGAGTGCTCACCTGTGAGTCCCAGCAGTAGAGTCAGCAGCAGGCAAGGAGGAGGGGGGCGGGGCCGGGAGGCAGGGATGGGCATCCTGGAGGACTGAGGAGCCTGCTCTGTCCCCGTGTGTGTGCTGGGAAGAACGGTGACTTCTGTGCTCTGTGGAGAGGAGGGAAGGCCCGCCCCCCGTGATATAAGAGGAAGCGCCTATGACGGGGTGACATGGCTGTGACAGCAACCTGCTTCTAGATTCTAGACAGTTCCTGCTTCTAGATTGTGAAATAGGAATCAGGAAGAGAAGGCAGCTACAGTTGAGGAGTTACTCAACTTATGTTTTCAGAGAGACATGGACAGGCCTAGCAGAAATAATGCTTCCTCCTGTCAACAAAAGGAATCATTTCCTGACTTCTTTCAGGAGGGGAAGTGCGTTATATGACCAGCAATTACACTCCCAGGCATTTATTTCAGAGAAATGAAAACTGATGTCCACACAAAAACCCAGGCATGAATATTTATAGTAGCTTTCTTTGTAATAGCAAGAAATGGGAAACATCCAAAATGCTCAATAACAAGTGAATGGTTAAACAACTGTGCTGCATCCATACAAGGAAATACCACTCAGCTTGTAAGTTTCTTGAAGTCATTTTGTGGAATGCACAGAATCAATCTCAAAATGTCACATATTGTATGATTCTGCTTATATAACATTCTTGAAGTTATAGACATAGAGAACACATTGACATTTGCCAGAGGTTTGGTATGGTGGGGATGGGTGTCACTCTAAAGGGCCAGCACAAAGCAGACCTTTGTGGTCATGGAATTGTTCTGATCCTGATATGGTGGTGGTTACATAGACACACACATGAGAGGACCAGCATAAGCAAAAGGTGGGAATGTTACAGGATTCAGCATAAACAACAATCTCATAGTCATTATAACATAGACACTGACTACTAAGTTATCCAAAATTATAGTATAATTATATTAGGGCAAGGGGAATAGAAAGTATGCATGTGAGGCATGAGGTCAGGAGTAACACGATATCATATCCTCACCTTCCATAGTATGAATTCAATAAATAATGTCTAAGACTCAGAAATCAAGAAGTAGCAATATGAGTGTGCTCTATGCAATATGGCAGTAAAATCTAAAATAATCAGTTAAGGAGTTGCAAATGTTTGCCCCTGGGAGGTGGAAGTGATGGGAGGTTAGGGAGACTCCAGTTTTCATATTAGAACCTGTAGAAATATTTGACTCTTAAACCGTGTGAGTATGTAACTCTGATAAATGGAGAAACTAATTTTAGATTATTAGATTTATGTTATCAGAGTTACACATAAAGAGAATCTTCATACTATTAGCATTAATAAGAGAGTTTTATAAGCTTGCTGGATGGAAATTGATGTTCAAAACTCAATTATAATCCTATACAATAGTCAAAAACCACGGAAAACAATAATAATAATTTTAAAGATTCCATAAATCAGAAAGCATTAAAGATAGCTCTAATTAGGGATGCATAAGATCATTATAGGGGGAAAAAACCTGCAAAATTGTAAATTGCAAGTCATAAAAGAAAACCTAAATAAATAGAGGTATATCATGTCCATGAATGGGAAAACTCAATAGTGGAAATCTGTTAGTTTACCTGAATTAATATATAAATTCAACGCACTCAAATAATAATTCTAAAAGAGTTTTTCATAAAACTCAACAAAGTGATTCAAAAATGCATTTGGACCAAGAAGAGCCACAACAGTTTTGATCAACCAGAAGAGGTGGGAAGCTTTGCCCCAAAGAGGTATGAAAACTTATGTTAAAGCAATTCTAATTAACAGCGTGTCGTTTTGACAGGGAGATAGCCACGAAGCGCAATGGAACAAAGACCTCATGAAAAGAACCACAGATTTATGGAAACTTGATATATGGCACAGGTGGCAGTGCAGATCAGTCAATGCTGGATAGTTTATCATTGTGGAAGAAAAAAATAAGATCTCTACCACCTATAACACACAGACACACGCTCACACACTCACACACACACACACAGCAGAAAAATCTCACTAGATCAAAGGCATAAATGGAAAGAGCAAAACTTGATCAAAAATTGCAAACTTTTTTTGCAACAAAAACTCCCAAATGATGCCAACACTGCTGCTTTGCAGACCACGTTAGAGGACCAAGAGGAAATCTCCTATATGTGCCCAAAGAAACAAAGGTAAGAATGTTTGTTGCAAAGTTGTCTTAACAGAACTTTAGATAAACCCTCAATATCCATCATGAGAAGAATTGGTAGATTGTGGCATATTCTCACAATAGAAACCTATAGAGCAGTGGAAAAGTAATAAAGTGGAGCTACATGTATCAACCTGAATAATCCCACAAACTGTGTTAAGCATAAAAATTGACATAAAGTTCCAGAATACTGCATATAGTATAACAGCAATTATATAACATTTAAAACATGCAATAATATTACATATTGCTTGAAGGTTTATACATATGTTGTTAAAGTATAAAATCCTGCTTGAGAATGATAAACACCAAACTCAGGGCAGTATTTTTAAAAGGAACAGAAGGAGCCAGCCCGGTGGCATAGTGGCTAAGTTCGTGCACTCCCTATCGGTGGCCCGGGGTTTGCCTGTTGGAATCCTAAGCGCAGACCAACACACGGCTTATCAAAGCCAGGCTGTGGTGGCATCCCATATACAGTAGAGGAAAATGGGCACAGATGTTAGCCCAGGGCCAGTATTCCTCAGCAAAAAGAGGAAGATTGGCAACACATGTTAGCTCAGGGCTAATCCTCCTCACCAAAAAAAACGAGGAACAAAAAAACATAATAGCAAAATGTTAATATTTTACAAAGGTAGGATGGTAGGTCCATGGATATTTTTTATATTATTCTTTATATATTTCAGAATAGAAAAATGCTTCTTCAACTTAGTGATTTCAAGATACATATGTGTTAAAAGGAAATCATACTTCGAAATCTCTGGATAAAAGTACAAACTGCTCTGAAAATCAAGGGTTGTTCATGATCAGGGGCAGGATGGAGATGTATTCTCTTGACGTGCTTGATTCTCTTTGGGTGGAGGCAGGGCCAGCTTGAAGCTCAATGCATGGGGCCAGACACCCCGAGCCCCCATGACCAAAGTCCATCCCTGACTCCGCTGCAAATATCAGAGAAGGAGCATCAGGAGGGTGTGTGGAGGGAGCATGTCCATGGTGGAGGTGGGGATCGTAGAGTCAAGGGCAGGGCTCTTGGGTAACCTCCAGGTCCTTGCGGCAGCTTCTCCCCCCTTGAGCCCCTTGGGGAGGACAGGAGGCAATGCATCACAGGGCATGCAGGAGCTGTAGGGAGAAACAGGCATTCATTCACTCATTCATTCATTCATGTATTAATTCCACAAATATTTATCGAGCACCTACTATGTTGCAGACACTCTGATTGGCCTGCGTTCATGGCGCAGATCAGAAATGAAGACCCTATCATTACACCCCAACACCTCTTTCTGACTTCTGAACTCTCTCCCACACCCACATTCATCTTTGCCACTAGTAGCACCCCAACGCCCTCAGATAGGCTTTAGTGGTTGATTTTAATAATACTTTCCTTATTAATTCTGAAGATATATCGTATGAAAACATCTTATGGGGGGACTCCAGAGTTTGGGTCTCAAAATTTTGACCTTCATCCCACCTCCATAACTTGGACCCCCACCTCCACTGTCCCAATGAACTTCATTTAAAAACCTTCAAACTCCAGGGAACTACACAATGCGTGAGAGTTGGAAACCTCTGAGAATTCCAAGAGACAGTTGGAGAAAATAAGAGTGTTCACTACCTTTTCTTGAGGCTGGATCATCACTTTGTGGGTGTGCTCTGGACTCCTCTTGCCAGCCCATGACGGTGTCCCTGACCTCCCTCCCTAAGGACTATGGCCTGCCCCCAACTCTCCTGTTGCAGATTCTGCCACCTGTGAATGTAGGTGATATGAAACTCATCACAAGTGTCACCTTGAGGCCCAGGAGGATAGCCACAAAGATAAGGGCAGGTGTCTCTGGACCTAAATACCAATGGGCAGAAGGAGACACCAAATTGGGCCCCGTGAGTTTAAGTACCTCACTTTAGTCAGGAGACAGAGGTGAACCAGCTGCTCACAGGAGTACAGGTGAGCTTACTTTGGCTGCCAATGGGCTTGTGTCTGGTATAGGCTGCTCCAGACAGTGTGACGTTGGCCCTGATTGGAGGCTGTGCTTCATGCTGCACCTTAGAAGTGAGCACCTGCTCAGACACCTGCACCAACTCATTCATCAACTGCAATCTTTCCAGAGTGTAGGTCCCATGGCCATTCTGCTTAGACGCGAGTTTCTCAGCTCCCTTGAACATTTGGCATTTCGCCAGCCAAGTGAAATGCCCACTCTGTGGATGGAATTTCTGCATGTGGTGGGTAAAGGCCACCAAGTCCAAGGAGTGTGAAGCCTGGGACACTGTCACTCCACAAATAATGTAACTTCCATCCCATCAGAAAGCACCAGTTTCTACGTTTTCACCCAGATCTACATATCCCGCTGGGTGAACATTTTTCTTATTTCTGCTGGACAGCAAAAAAAGGGCATGGAGAAATTGAGTGGTGAGTGGGATCATCCCCTGAGAATTCTCACAGCAGATAGATGAAGGCCAGCTCTCTCAGGGAGAGAAAGAAAGTAGGTCACAGCCCCTGTTGTGAAGATGTGTTGTTTCACCAGCCCGGTGTCCTGCCCACCGTTTCACTGGTAGTGACATGGACTATAAAACACGCAGGCACAGAGGCTCACATTCCTGTGGGGAGCTGTCCTTGCCCACCTCACATGGTAGTGGAGAGCTGTCAGTCCACACTCTGCTTACCCCTGTCACCCAGGCCTGGCCAATCCTAATCCTCCCTTCTCCCCTCCCTGTCTCGAATCTCCTCTGAGCCAGTCATTCATGCTCCCAAGCTGATCCAGCTGGACCAAGAAAAGCAGTGCTCTCCTCTGGGTCTGAACTGCTAGCGGGCCACTCCCCCTAGTGGAGAAAGTCATCTGAGGACACAAAGGGTGAGCTGGAGGGAAGAGGAGAAAGAGGATTAGGATGGGGGGAAGGGAAGGAGGAGAAAGTGGAGGAGGAGGAGGAGGAGAGAAAAAAGAGGCAGAGAACGAGGAGAGAGTGGAGCACACTGGGTACTAGAGAGAAGGAGAATCCTGCACCTGCACCCACCCTGTTCCCAGCTGAGTCAAGAATTCTGGTCTCTCTTTAGAATTGACTTCCAGGAACTTCCAGCTAGACAGGTCTTGATTCATAGCCGTCCTAGAAGGAACTTGGGCTCCAAAAGCAGTCCTTACTCTCTGCTATTTCCTGCAGTCAAGTGTTAAGGTGGAGATCTTTCAACCTGAAGAGTGCATGGAATTGGGGAAGGGAGGACCCGCTCCTACTTCTTGGTGGGGGTGTGGGGGAGGGAGGGAGGAGTGGAATTTAGGGGGGAATGCCTGTGAGTTTTATCTCCAGCCTAAGGTGTCCTCCCTTCCTTCCCCTTCATCCAGTGCTGCCCTGAGTCCCTGACCTACTGCTGTCTACACCCCAGGCAGAAGGCCCCGGTTTCCACCCTGACCCTCCCAGCCGTGCTGCCCAGAGGGTCTGGGTGAGAGGCCACACTCACCTTTCCCCAGCCTGATGCCTGAGAAGGGTGATGTTGGCCTGGACTGGGTGCAGCTCATCCTGTACCACCCAGAAGGCAAACTGGCTCCCGTCCAGCATGGCCTCTGCCCGACACGTGTGCTCCAGGGAGCAGATCCCATCTGGTTTCACGTGACCTGGGGGGACTCCACGGTCTGGATCTTGTGCCTGTTCTCCATCCAAGTGAGGTGCAGGGACGAGGGATAGAAGTGGCTCGAGTGGCGAGTGTGATTCACTTTCTGACCCACATGGAAGGGTGTCCCTGAGGGCCTGGTGATCTTCAGGGTGGGGACAACTAGACAGAGGGACAGAAAGAAACTGCTGAAGAAATTACCCCTGCCAGCCTGCCCCTAAGTTTCCCTCTCCCAGGAACCAGCCACAAGATCTTTCACAATCTCCTTAGTCACCTTTTCTTGAAAGAAAGAACTTTTTCTTCTATGCTCCGTGTAAGGCAAATAGAGCTAAATGTTATTAGTATGGGTACATGTACTTGGGTCTCTGGTATTTTATTTTCTGTGGTTTCAAATATTTCATAGCATGAAATATAATTTAAGAATTGCTAAAATATGATGCCCATGTGGACAGGGACTTAATTTTAGTCATTGCTGTATCCCTAGCACCTAGAACAGTGCCTGACACACAGTAGATATTCATGTATGATGAATAAATAATAAATATTTAAAATCGAAAACTAATACCAATGATATTAATAGAAGAAAGATGCTTGGAATGGAAGATTGGGCCCAGATAATAATAATAATAAGATGAAACATTCATAAACAACTCCCTGTGTGCCAGGTGGTATTCTAGGTGCTTCACAAAGATTAACTCATTTAATCCTCATGTGAAATCTATGAGGTAGGTCTTAATTTTATTCTCATTCTAAGAGGAAACTGAGGCACAGAGAGGTTAAGTAGCTTACCCAAGATCACACGAGTTGTGAAGTGGGACGGCCAGGATTGAACCAGGTGGTCGGCTCTGGAACCTGTGCCCGCCCCGCTGTCCTACGAGATTAGCCACGGCATGAGGAACTCTGGTCTCCCATTTGTGAGATGGGGCTTCAGGTGAAAGACTTTGAAAGCCAATGCTGCCAGGGAAACAATGCCCCACACCCAACCACACTGCCCGCTCACCATGGAGCACTTGAGAGAGGCTCTGCCAGGACTGCGTGGGTGACTTCACAGGTGACCTCCAAGGAAACATATTGTCAGGCCAGTGTCACCCAGACCTTGCTGGGGCCGTGATGGAGTAATTGCCTTTGTTGTCAGCCACCAGGTGCTGAACTGAGGCTGATGCTCATCTCTGTCCTTCATCCAGGCAACATTGAAATCCCAGGAGCTGAAGGGGCCAGCAGTGTTGTTGAAAGGCACTGAATGTCCAGGGGTTGTCCTCTGAGACGTGCCCGTCGGAGAGATAAAGGACTGCCCAGCTACGAAAGAGGACATGTGACTGCACAGAGTGGGACACATCCAACACCAGTAGCCTGTAAGAGATGCCCATGGTGGGTCAGACCCTGCAGACTTACTGTGTGCCATGTCTGGCTCCAGCGTCGGGGAGTGTATGAACAGATGATAACAAGCAAATGAGCAAATAAATCATTACGACTGGATCTCAATGACTTCAGGGAAACCCAAAGAGTGTAGAGATGGAAAATACTGGGGGAACTTATTCTAGATGGGTGGTGGAAGATGGATTCCTGGAGGAGGTGACATTTTGAGCTGAAACTGAGGAATGGATAGGAGCCAGCCATGGGAAGGTGCAGGGGAAGAACCTTCTATAAAGGGGGAACAGCAGATGAGAAGCATCTCAGATACGAGGAGCTTGGTGGACTTGGAAACTGAGAGGTCTCTAGGACTCCAGCATCGTGGGCAAAGAGGTCCAGATCGAGAAGAGCATTGTGGGACATGCTGACAATCTTGACTCTACTTTGGGTGTGATGGGAAGCAATCGGAGACTTTAAACAGAGGGGCAAGGGAGTCTCATTGACATGTTTTAGGAAACAACTGGGGTTGCCTTGTGGAGAGTGGAGAGGAGGGTGGCAGGATAGGAGCAGGGAGACCAGCGGGAAGGCTGGCGCAGACCACCAGGTGTGAGGTGATGGTGCCTGGACTAGGGTGGTGAGACATGGAGGGACCCTAGAGACATTTGGAAGATACAGCCAACAGGACTTGGTGATGGACTGAATGTGGGATGAGGGACAGAATGAATTATGGGTAAATAATTCTTAGGTTCTTCTCTTGAGCATATGGGTGGATGTTGCTTCTAGTTTTCGAGATGGGGAAAACTGGAGACACTTGGGATGGGAGAGCTGTGGTGAGGAATCAAGGTTTCCATTTTGCATGTAAGTGTGAAGTCAAGAATCACTGCAGGCCCAGATGTTTGTCCTTCCTAATCAGGTCCTTCCCATCAACACCTCATCAGGCCTCCATCCTCTTGCTTGCTCACCTCCAGTGACGAGGAGCTCTCCACATGAGGCAGCTTCCTCCATCCTCACAAAGCTGGGACTAGGACAAAGCACTTCTGATGCTCACCTAGGATCAGTCTCCTGGAGTCATCCCAAGACAACTGCAGCACTAGACTCTTCCCTTCCCCTGAGGACAGAGGTCAGACAGCAGGGACCTCTCCAAGTCTTCACTGCATCTCCTGAGCACCTGATCTGAGCGAGTATGGGAGTTGAGTGCTGGAGACACAGAGATGTGTCAGATGTGACCCGTGCCCTCAAGGAGCATCTGGTCAGATGTGTGGGGAAATGAACCAGCATTGACAACACAGGGTGATAGGCGATGAGGGCAGCTCTGGAGGCCATGGAAGCATGTCCTCTTAGCACAGAGCTCTGGTACCTTCTGCAGCATGCTCTCCTCTCCTCTGATAATCATCACCCCACCCACACAGCACCCTGTGATTTATAAAACACTTTCAGGTTTAGGTGCTCATTTTCATCTGCGTCTCAACCGTGGGAGTCTGGTATTATTGTCCCCACTTTCCAGAAGAAGAAAGAGAGACTCAGAGGGGTTTAGGGACTTGCACAAGGTCACACAGTGACCTGTCAGTGGCTAAGAAGGGATGTTAAGCAGGTCTACCTGACTTAGGGTCATCACTCAGCGGTTCCTCTCTCCCTCTGTCTTCCCACTCTCATGCTCTTTCTGACCTAGTTTCGGTAGCCACCCAGACCAGAGCTGATGTCAGGGAGACTGGGTAGAAGCCCAGGAGGGCCACGTGCACCAACCCCCCGTTGAGGCTCTACGTGAGCCCAGGAGCACTGCCTGGTCTGCTGACAGCCTGGGGAGGGTCATGTGCTTCCTGGCCATTCATCCACCCCCAGGCCTGGAGCAGTGGTTGGAGCCACAGTGAGAGAAGTGGTCACTGTGGCCCAGGCTTCCTTCTATACCCCAAAACTTCAGGCCTGATGTCTCTAGCCTGGGATGCGTCTGCTGCCTTTGGGCTGGGTGCTGACTGTTTCTGACGCCCCACAAGCCAGAGTGGCGAGTGGCTGGGATCCATCTACAGCTTCAAGCAACAGAGCTCCCTCTGATGTGGTGAGCCTCCTTCACGATGAACAGATGTGATGCAGAGCCTGCTCTGGCCCAGGCCCAAGGAGGGCTTCTGAGACCACAGAGGGGATGGGATGTGGTCCAGGAAGGGTTGGTGAAGTGGGCCTGGGCATATACGACCAAATAAAACAAAGACAGAGCATAGACTTGGAAACCCAGCCCCTGCCCCACCACTTTACTAGGCTTGCAGAGCGTCGGCCAGGGCTTCTCCTGTTGCCCAGAACTGTCTACCAGGCTCTGAGTTAGGGGAAGATGAAGGTTAAACGCAGCAGCCATTGCCCTGGCCTCTCTGCTTGGTCCCTCTCCATCCCCTTACTCTGCTCGATTTGGCTTCCCCAATGGCCAGAGCTGACACACACCTCTTTGTTTTATCTGTTTCCCCATGAAAAATGATTGGCCGTGAGGATCGCTGTCTTTCGCCCATTGCTGTAACCAGCACCCAGCACTGTCTGGGCACAGAGTAGGTACTGCGTCACAATGAATGAAGCTTTGGGGCCAGGTGTGTTCTCAGGGGGGATAAAAAGCAGCAAAGTGTGGCCTGTGCCCCCAGCCACCCCACCTCCCCCCTGCTCTGTACACTCAGCTAACTGTGGGGGGACTTGTCAGCCTGGGGGAGACTGCTATGGAATCTCTCCCCTCACAACCCTCACTGCTGCCTCAGCCAAGCAAGACACCCCGAGAAGATAAATCCTAGAGATCGGGGTGCCTGCAGGAGGAGGAGGCCGGCCTCTCACCCCCAGGTGTCTTCTGAGGAAGACAGTGGTCTTGCTGCCCCGAGCACTAGAGAAAGGAACTGAAGAGAGAGGGCAGGGCAGAGGGATGGGGTGGAAGGGGAGCAGCCTGAACTTCCCCCGTGCAGAGTGGAAGGGGGCGAGGTCCTCGGAGAGCTCAGAGCATCCTGTCGACAGCCCATCAAGATGGCAGCATGGACTCCAGGGGGGGCAGGTGTGGAGCTGTATCAGATCATGCACAAGAGAGCTGTGCAGCAGGCAGCCCTACAACACACACAGCACATGCACACACGCATGCACACACATGCACACACACACATGGCCCGCCGAAGGATCCACACCTGCGACCCAATTCAGGGAAGGGAGGGGGAACAGAAGAACGCTTCGCCTCCACCCCTTCCAGATCCCTCAGCAGAGACTTGGGGGCAGCGCTGGCTGTGGTGAGGGAAGGAGGGTGTGGTGTCGACTCTGCACTGGACGTGATGTTGACATTGGGAACCAGCCTGGCTTGGGCTGGGCTTTAAACAGGGTCTGACACAGAATAGCTTTTTCAGAAAAGTTTGATAAAATAATTCATCCATGGTTCCATTCTGCAAGCGTCCAGAAACGTGGGCTCTGCCTAAGAGACCAGAGAGAGGCAGGAAGGAGAAATTTGACAGAGCCGAGGTGAAAGCAGTGCTCACAGACCAATGAAACCAGCTCAGGTTGGCCCCCTGCAAAGTGCAGACAGTTCATGAAGCGGTCACACCAGCCACCAGACCTTGTCAAGCCCAAGCCTCAGTTTCCTCATCTGTCACAAGAGGCTAGTGACATCTACCGTGACTGGGTCTTGTGCATATGAAGTCTAAAGTCCTGAGCATAAAACAGGAGCCAAATAAATGTGAATTTCCATCCTAAGAAATGTGACGTGCCCCCCATACCCTTCACGCTGCTGCCATGTGTTAACTCCTCCCACACCCTTCTGCTCTTAGCTCAGCTCTGTCCATAGAAATACAGTGTGAGCCACGGAGGGAGTTTTAGATTTTCTAGTGTCCACACTGAAAAAGTAAAAAGAAAGAGGTGAAATTAATTTGAACTAATATATTTTCTTTTACCCAATATCTGAAATCATATCATCAACATATAAACAATATAAAAAATATTGTGCTATTTCACATTATTTTTTCCTTTAATGTTTGAAATTTTCAAAAAAGTGAAATGTACTCCTACCAAAACAATAAAGTTGTGTTTAACAAAAACTATATATCTATGTTACACTGCTTCAGTTATTAAATTTAAATTCAATTAATGAAGATTATATACAATTAAAAATCTAGTTCCTCCGTGGCACCAGCCACATTTCCAGTGCTCAATAACCATGTGTGGCCAGTGGCTGCCGTATTGGACAGCAAGGTCTTGGGTGAAAGTTCCTCCCTCAGGAAAGCCTTCCCCACCCTGACGCCCCCAGGGGTTCAGGTACTTCTCTTCCATAGCAGTTATCAAGGCTGTATTTAATTTTTAATTTGCAATTACTGTTATGTGACACTTACTGATGGGGATACGTTCTGAGAAATGTGTCATTGGCTATTTCATCATTGTGTGAACATCCTGGAGTGTCCTTACACAGACCTAGATGTTATAGCCTACTACACACCTGGGCTATGGTACAGCCTATTGGTCCTAGGCTACACACATGCAGAGCATGTTACTGTACTGAATACTGTAGGCAATTGTAACACAATGGTAAGTATTTGTGTATCTAAACATAGAAAAGGTACACTAAAAATACAGTATAAAAGGTAAAATATGGTATACCCATATAAGGCACTTGCCACAAATGGAGCCTGCAGGATGGAAGTTGCTCTGGGTGATTCAGTGAGTGAGTGGTAAGTGAAGGTAAAGGCCTAGGACATTACTGTTCACGACTGTAGACTCTATAAACACTGTACACTAGGCTACACTAAATTTATAAAAAATATTTTCTTTAGGGCCGGCCCCGTGGCTTAGCGGTTAAGTGCACAAGCTCCACTATTGGCGGCCCGGGTTCAGACCCCAGGCATGCACTGACACACCGCTTCTCCGGCCATGCTGAGGTCGTGTCCCACATACAGCAACTAGAAGGATGTGCATCTATGACATACAACTATCTACTGGGGCTTTGGGGACAAAAAAAGGAGGAGGATTGGCAATAGATGTTAGCTCAGAGTTGGTCTTCCTCAGCAAAAAGAGGAAGATTAGCATGGATGTTAGCTCGGGGCTCATCTTCCTCACGCAAAAAAATAATATATATATATATATATATATTTCCTTATTCAGTAATTAACCTTATCTTACTGTAACTTTTTTACTTTATAAACTTTTTAAATTTTTTAACTTTTTTACTCTTTCGTATCAACACTTGGCTTAAAACACAAACACATTGTACAGCTGTATAAAAATATTTTCTTTCTTTATATCCTTATTCTGTAAGCTTTTCTCTATTTTTAAAAAATTTTATTGTTTTTTACTTTTTAAACTTTTTTATTAAAACTAAGACACAACCACACACATTAGCCTAGGCCTACACAATCAGGATCATCAATGTCACTATCTCCTAGCTCCACCTCTTGTCCCACTGGAAGACCTTCAGGGGCAACAACATGCATGGAGCTGTCATCTCCTGTGATAACAATGCCTTCTTCTGGAACACCTCCTGAAGGACCTGCCTGAGGCTCTCCTTGAGGAGGTGTCACTCTTTCCAGAAGTATGTCTGTGGTGGTTTGCTTGGTTTGTTTCTTTTTTCATCATAGATTTGCTTGTAAGCAGATAACGCACCATGAACATTCCTTTCTGTCAATGAAAAGCTTTTGGCGTTGGGGTCCATGGTTTCAAACTTTTTAAGGAGCTTGTTGAGGTCTGCAAAAGCTTCTGGTAAACTCTTCATTGTGAATTTTCTTGGGGCTTCTTCTTTTTCTTCTTCTGCAGTTTCCTTTTCTCTTGCTTCTTCTTCAGCTGTACATTCCTGTTCCAGTTCCAACAACTCCTCATTAGTCCATTCTTCAGGAACCACCTCTAGGAGCTCCTCAGTGTCATCCTCATCCACACTCTGATTAAAGTTATTTGCCATCTCGACTACAGCCTTGTTGATTTTTGCAACCTCCTCATCTTGGGGAAATCCTTTGAAGTCATGGACTAACCTCATGAGTGTCATCTTCCAGATGCCATTCATACACTCCTCAGTGACATCACCCCAAGCCCAAGCAAGATTCTTGATGTAGTCATAAATGTTGTATTCCTTCCAGAATTGAATCACTGTCTTCCTCAGTTGCAGTAATAGCCTGGGCAAAGGTCCTTCTCAAGTAGTAGGCCTTAAAAGCTGCTATAACTCCTTGATCCATTGGTTGGATCAAAGAGGTGGTGTTTGGAGGGAGAAACACCACTTTGACATTGGGATGAAGAGCACCAATACAAGGAAGTTGCCCAGGAGCATTGTCAACAATAAGCAAAATCTTGAAAGGTATGTTATTCTCCAAACAGTACTTCTCCATTTCAACGATAGCAATCCAGGAGGGCATCTTGGAAGAGGAGCTGGGTCATCCATGACTTCTTATTGCTCCTGTAGTACAGATACACTGGCAGTGTGTGTTTACTGATATGCTTGAAGGCCCTGGGGTTGTCACTGTGCCAGATCACAGACAGTTTCAATTTGTAACGGCAACATTGCCCCCAAGAAAGACTGGTATCCTGTCCTTAAAAACTTTGAACCCTGACATTGACTTGACCTCCTCATGGATGAAAGTCCTTTTGGTCATCCCTTCCCAAAATAGGGAAGTTTCATCCATATAGAATATTTGCTCTAGAAAGTAATTTTCCTCCACAATCAGCTCATCTGGAGTTTCCAAAAATTCTTCAGCTGCCTTCACATCAGCACTCGCAGACTCACCACTCACTCACATTATGTCATGAATAATGATTCTTGAGTCATTTAAACCACCCAGAGCTAGCAGTAAATTCAACATTATAGTCAGGTCCAGCTTTTGCTTTCAACATCACAGAATTTTTTCTTTGTCTGTGGTTGTCACTGTGCTGAGAGAGATACGCTTCTGTGACTGGTCTTCAATCCATGTCACTAGTAGTTTCTCCATGTCTGATATAGACCGTTCACGAATTGTTGTTAGTCTCACTGCCTTCAATGAAGCAGATCCTTTAACAGCTTCCATCACTTTGTTCTTGTTTTTGAAGATCGTAGCTAGGGTGGAATGGGACGTGCTTGACTGGTGAGCAATAATTATCACTGATTTTCCACTTTGTAGTCCTTAATCCCTTTTAATTTTGTTTCCAGGTCAGTCATCAATGTGGCCTCTTACTGGCAACAGAGGCAGTGGATTTTGTAATCTTAGGGGACATAATGAACAAGACAACATGAGATTAAATCAAGCACAAGAGAAAATGATGCAATCAAGAGACGCAGTAAACAGGAGATGTGTGAGGCTGCTGGCAGTGTTATATGGCACATTCTTTTACAGTAAACTTTTTTTATAAGTAGAAAAGTACACTCTAAAATAACGACACAAACTACAATGTAGTAAATACATAAACAAGTAACATAGTCATTTATTACTGTTATCAAGCATCATTTACTGTACATAATTTTATGTGATTTACTTTTATAAGACTGGCAGAGTAGTAGGTTTGTTTACACCAGCATCACTACAAACACGTGAGTTATGTGTTGCACTACGGTGTTACTATGACAATGATGGCACTAGTCAATAGGAACTTTTCAGCTCCATTAAAATCTTATGGGACGACCATCATATATGTCAACCATCATTGAAGGAAATATTGTTATACAGTGCATGACTGTGTCTGCAATATGACTCTTCCCCTCATTAGACTCTAAGCACTGTGAGGGCAGGGATGAAGCTCTCATTTACTACTGTAAGTAAGTGCCGGGAGCGTAGTAAGTGCTCAATGAATGTTTGTTGAATGGATGGATAGATAGATGGATGGATGGATAGATGGATGGATGGAAGGATGGATGGATGGATGGATGGATGGATAAATAAACAAGAGAGGGTACATGTGCTATGGGGGTAAGGCAAAGGAGCCAACACTACCAATGAGAAAGCAGAGAAGACTTGGAGGTAGTGATTTTACTCTCAAGGCCTTCACATCTGCCCTTGGGCTTCAGTCCCCCCATCTGCAGGGAAGGAGGAGAGTGACCACACCAGGGTGGGGCTACAGGGGCTGGGTAGCCACGGGCTGCCTGCTGTGTGAGGCTGGATGGCTTGGGGAGAAGTGGGGAGATTGGAGTCCTTCTGGGGTGGTCTGAGGTGGGCCAAGGTGCCCACAGGCTCCCTCAGGCTGGGCCCCGTGCACACTGGGGGAGGCTCATCTCCTCTGGGTGGAGCCAAGCCATTCTTCTATCTGATTCCAGCGCCAGCAGGAAATGGATCTCACCCAGTCTATAAGCTCCAGCTCCTACGG
Organism: Ceratotherium simum simum; assembly: GCF_057802395.1. Lineage (NCBI taxonomy): Eukaryota > Metazoa > Chordata > Mammalia > Perissodactyla > Rhinocerotidae > Ceratotherium > Ceratotherium simum. Next base: position 29,734,211 of record NC_141920.1, read on the forward strand.
GGTCTGGGGCCCCAAGAGCACTCTTCATGAGTCTGGGCCCCAGCCCTGGCCTCACGGGCTGAAGGAACAGAGAGGGACAGAGAGGCCTTAGCTCTTCAAAAAAGAGACATCAATTGTCCCTAAAATCCAAGCTTTGCTGCAGGGACCCATTATATTTCACCCTCACCCCATCGTCTTAGACAGGCTTACCCCAGCTTAGACAGGCCACTTCTGTCACTCTGCTGCTCCCCAAACAAAGACCTGTCTCTCCCCAAGACGACAACCCAACTCCTGGAGGGCAGGGAGCCTTTCCTGCCCACTTGCTCCATGTCTGAGTCCTCGGGGCCAAGCACAGCGCCTGACACAGAGTAGAATCTGAACAGCTTTGCTGAATGAACTCATTTCATTATCAGTTTCTTCACTCCTACAACAGCTCTTGATAGACCATCAGTTATATGCCCGGCACCATTCAAGGCACTGAGCAACTGAGCAGTGAGCAAGACTGATTTCAACCCTCGAGGAAGCTACATTCTAGAGGGAAGACTGAAAATAAAGGAACAAATGTGCAATGTCATTTCAAGGAGGGTTGACTGTATGAAGGAAAATAAAGGAGGCAGGGGAGAGAGAGTGCGGGGGTGTGTTTGGGACAGGGTGCATAGGAAGACCTCTGGGGGAAGGGCTACGTGAGCTGAGCCCTGAATGAATGAAGGAGCCACGGGGAGATCTGGGGGAAGAGCTCCAGAGAAGGAAGGCGGCACGCAGGGTAGGCGTGAGCTGGGGCGTCTGAGCACCTGCAAGGTCACTGTGTGGGAGCAGAGGGGAGGGAGACAGACAATCATGGGAGAAACCACAGGGCCTGGTCTTGTAGGCCGTGGTAAAGAGGTTGAATTGTACTCTGTGTGCAACGCATCGGTGGGCTGAGAGCAGAGGTGTGGCAGGATAAATTTATAAATTAGTAACTCACTCTGGTGGCTGTGGGGGAGTAGGTGGGAGGGTCAGGGAGGAAGCTGGGGGAGGATAGGAAACCTGAGGCCCCTGCAGGTGTGGACAGCTGGACACGGGTGTCTGGAGCTTGTGGGGAGAGAGATGGGTGGTGGGGAGGGGGAATAGACATTTGAAAATTGTCATCATGTGAATGGTTTCTAAAGACACCGCATAGGATGAGACCAACTCCAGAAGAAACGGAGAGGAAACAGAGCGAGGGTCCAGGGCTGTGATCTGGCTCTGCCACCAATTTGCAGGGTGACCTTGGGCCATCTCTCTGGGCCTCAGGTTCTACAAGTGGACATGGAAGGTTTGGGCCAGAAGGTCTCTAAGGACCCTCTTCCCCAAATAATCATGGGCTTGGTTTCCTCTCCTGCACTCGGGGGTCCTAGGCCTCAATCACACACGGCCGCTGAGCCTGCCTCCCAGGCACAGGGCCAGGGTCAGCATAATGGGTATCTGACCCTGCAGCTGCCCGGGGCCCACACTCGTAGGAGCTCGTGCTTGATTTAATGCTCTGCTCTCACTTTATTGAAACACTTCCTGATTTTTGAATAAGAGCTCTGCCTTCTCAGTTTGCACCAGGTTCTGCTAATTATGTGGTCTGTGCTGCCTCCTGCCCTTGCCTTTCTCAGGTGAGGAGAGGCAAACTACTCCAGAGGGAGCAGGTCTGATGTTGGGGGTAGGAGCCACCTCAGGTTGCTGTGTGGCAGGACCCAGGACCCTGCAGGGCCCCTCTGTGCCATCCATGTCTCTGACATCACCAGCAGCACCCTCCCACCACCCTTCAGACTCTGATACCCCACGCAGTCCCAACACATCTCTGTACAGGAGCTGAAGACTCAGCCACTACGGATGGACTGGCCCCAGTGACCCCCACAAACACAACAATGGGAGATGGTGGGTGGAGATCAAGGCCTTAACCTCAAAGACTGGTTTTGATGATGGGCTTTTAGGCACAATGCACTTAGGTGGGGCTCATGGGTGGGGGCAGGGGAAGAAAGTGACCCCAGCGAGAGGAAGTGACCTGCTCCAGAAGATGCAGCCACAGAGACCAGCGAGCCAGACGGCACCAACAGGGAAGTTACCGCAGGCTCGTTTTGACTTCAGAGAAAGGACTTTCAAACAATTCCTGCTGTCCCACAATGAAACTCTCACCTTCTGAGGGGCACTTCCCTTTCCAGGGGTGTGCACGTACAGGCTCAGGTCAGGGACACTTGAGGAAGGCGCAGGCTGAGCAGCTGGACTGGAGAAGTGTTTTTCAAACCAGAGGCCACAACGCAATCGTGGTCACAATGAATTTAGTGGACTTAAAGCCGCGCCTGTTAAAATTGGAAAAGAGAGGAAAGAAGAGAAGAGAAGAGATGAGAAGAGAAGAGAAGAGAAGAGAAGAGAAGAGAAGAGAAGAGAAGAGAAGAGAAGAGAAGAGAAAGAAAAGAGGAGACGAGAAGAGGAATTAAATATCCTAGTTTATCCCACACAGTAAGGGAAAGTACTGTTTCTTGAAACTTTCAGCGTGTGTGTGTGTGTGTGTGTGTGTGTGTATTTGTGTGTTTGCACTGGATGGGAACATAAAGTGCATTACTAACTGTGGGTGATAGTCAAGTGATTGAAATCCTCGGGAAGTTGGTCTCTAAGATCCTTTCAACTTTGCAGTTACGTGATGCCAGGTTCTTAGATTATATGTATGAAATTGTGAGACCAGGATTCTAAGATTCAGTTATTTCTTTTTCATTCATTTACTTCACATTTATTTAATACCTCTTCTCAGCCAGGTTGGGTGCTAGGGGCAGAGAGATCATCAGAATCAGTTCCTGCCCTCGAGTCAGTGATGGAGACAGACACTGAAACAGACAATTACAGCACAGTGGGGTAAGGGCTTCACAGCCCTGGGCTAGGATTGGTGCATATTTCACCCCACCCTGTGAGGGAGGTGCTGTTCTCAGCAGCATTCTGCAGATGAGAAAATAATCACCCTTAAATGATCACACACAGGGTTAGTCAATGTTCCCCAGGGAAACCATGATTTGAACCCGAGACCACGTGAGCACAGAGCAGTATTTTTAACCACTATACCATTGTGTGAAGGGCAGGGGTTGGGGGTGTGGAGGCTCAAGGAGGAAGCGACTCACTGGGGCACTGGGGTTGGGTGAGGAAGAGGTCAGGGGAAGTGTCACCGCAGAAAGGACCCTTGAGCTGTATCTTAAAGGAAGAGTAGGAGTTTGATGGCTTCCTTTCCTTAAGTGACAGCCCAGAAGCCATGCTGAAAGTAGGAGAGAGTATGGGATTTACAGCAGGCAGATCTGGCTTGATCATTAGCTCTAGCTCTTCCTGGCTATGTGAGCCTGGACAAGTTGCCTAACATCTCTGGGCTGCCATTTCTTCATGTATTAAATGGCAGTTATCATGAAATTAGAGATCACGGGTGTAATGCATCTAGCACTAGCACAGTGCCTGGCAAATAGTAGGAGCTTCATGCTAATTACAACTCATTGATGAGGTTGCCCTGTGTTTGAATCCCAGCTCTGCCACTTACCATCTGGGTAACCTTGGGCAAGTTGCTAACCTCTCTGTGCCTCAGTTTCCTCATCTTTATCATGGAATAATAATAGTACCTACCACATAAGGTTATGAAAATAAAATAAATCAATACCTGTGAAGTGCTCAGAAGAGTTTCAGGCCCAAATCAGGTGCACGACAGAGATTGGCCACTTTTGATACTTCTGTGTGCTACACGCTATGATAAGAGCTTTATACTTTTATTCATTAACTAGTTCAACAAATTATCATGGAGGTTTGCCACATTCCAGGCAATGTTCAAGGCGCATCAGGGGATCTCAATTCGTTTAGGACACGGCAGGAACCCTGAGTGTGACACCGAGTTTGTTTTCTAGGGGGAGAGGCAGTGGGGACAGGATGGGGGTGGGGTGACATAGGTGGTGAGAAATGAGGCTGGAGAGGTGGAACGGGCCAGACAATGAAAAACGCTTTATGTGATGTCATCCTGTAATCTGGGGAGAGCCATGGAGAGTTTCAATCTGGTGAAGTTTTATTCTTAGAATTCCTGACTCCCCAGTTGAAAACTGAGTCTATGTGTCAAAGTCTTTGTGATTTCAAGAAGATTATAGTCCTTTGACTTCATGACCCTTAATGTCTCTCACTGGCTGTAGTTAGACGCTATGAAAATGGCCACAACAGGGCCTTCTGTTTTCAACTCTGACAAGAAAGAGCTCGAAGCTCATTACTCCCGTCCTTATGACAAGAAAAAGACAGAAAATAGTAAGTGTTGGAGAGGATGTGGAGAAAAGGGAACTCTCATACACTGCTGGTGGGAGTGCAAACTGCTGCAGCCACTATGGAAAACAGTATGGAGATTCCTCAAAACATTAAGAATAGAACTACCATACGATCCAGCTCTTCCACTGCTGGGTATTTATCCAAATAACGCGAAAACACGAATGTGTAAAGATATATGCACCCCTCTATTCACCGCAGCGTTATTCACAATAGCCAAGACTTGGAAGCAACCTAAGTGCCCATCAAGGGACGAATGGATAAAGAAGATGGGGTATATATACACAATGGAATACTACCCAGCCATAAAATAAGATGAAATATGGTCATTTGTGACAGCATGGATGGACGTTGAGGGTAATATGCTGAGTGAAATAAGTCAGAGGGGCAAAGTCAAATATCGTATGATCTCACTCATAAATAGAAAATAAAAACAACAACAAACAAACACGTAGAGACAGTTATTGGATTGGCGGTTACCAGAGGGGAAGGGATGAGGGGGTGAGTGAAAGAGATGATTAGGCACATGTGTATGGTGATGGATTGTAATTAGTCTTTGGGTGGTGAACATGATGTAATCTACAAAGAAATCAAAACATGATGTACACTCGTAATTTATATAACATTATACACCGTGTTACCACAATTTAAAAAAAAAGATAAAGAAAGAGAATCTGAACAGACCAATCACAAGTAAACAGATTGAAATAGTCATAAAAAACCTCCCCAAAAACAAAAGTCCAGGACCCAGACGGGTTCTCTGGTGAATTCTCCCAAACATTCAAAGATTTAATGCCTATCCTTCTCAAACTCTTCAAAAAAATTGAGAGGACAAGACACTTCCTAAGTCATTATACGAGGCCAACATCACCCTGATACCAAAACCAGACGAGGACAACACAAAAAAAGAAAATTGCAGGCAAATATCACTGCTGACATAGATGCAAAAATCCTCAACAAAGTATTAGCAAATTGAATACAATAGTACATTATAAGTATCATACACCACGACCAAATGAGATTTATTCCAGGGATGCAGCAATGGTTCTACAGCCACAAATCAATCAATGTGATAGAGCACATTAAGAAACAAAGAATAAAAATCACATGAGCATCTCAATAGATGCAGAGAAGGTATTTGATAAGATCCAACATCAATTTATGATAAAAACTCTCAATAAAATGGGTATAGAAGGAAAATATCTCAACGTAATAAAGGCCATATATAACAAATCCATAGCCAATATCATAGTGAATGGTGAAAAGCTGAAAACTATTTCTCTAAGAACAGGAACAATGCAATGATGCCCACTCTCACCTCTCTTATTCAACATAGTATTGGAAGTCCTAGCCAGAGCGATTAGGCAAGAAAAGGGTATCCGTATGGGAAAAGAAGAAGTAAAACTGTCACTATTTGCAAATGACATGATTCTGTATATAGAAAACCCTTAAGAATTCATCAAAAAGCTATTAGAAATAATTAACAAATACAGTAAACTTGCAGGGTACAAACTCAACATACAAAAATCAGTTGCATTTCTGTACAATAATCACGAAGGAAGAGAGAGAGAAATCAAGAATACAATCTCATTGACAACTGCAACAAAGAGAATAATATACCTAGGAATAAATTTAACCAAGGAAGTGAAACACTATACCCTGAAAACTATAAGACATTTTTGAAATATATTGAAGAAGACCTAAAGAAATGGAGATATTCTGTGCTCATAGATTGGAAGAATAAACGTAGTTAAAATGTCCATACTAACTAAAGCAATTGACAGATTCAATGTGATCCCAATCAGAATCCCAATGACATTTTTCATGGAAATAGAACAAAGAATCTTAAAATGTATATAGAGGAACAAAAGACCCTGAATAGACAAAGCTGAGAAGAAAGAACACAGCTGGAGATATTGCACTCCCTGATTTCAAAATATATTACAAAGCTATAGTAATCAAAACAGCATGGTACTGGCACAAAAACAGACACACAGATCAATGGAACAGAACTGATAGCCCAGAAATAACCCCACACATCTAAGGACAGCTGATTTTCAACAAAGGAGCCCAGAACATACAATGGAGAATGGAAAGTCTCTTCAATAAATGGTGTTGGGAAAACTAGACAGCCACATGCAAAAGAAGGAAACTAGACCATTATCTAACTCCATACCCCAAAATTAAGTCCAAATGGATTAAAGACTTGAATGTGAGACCTGAAACTATAAAACTCCTGGAAGAAAACATAGGCAGTATGCCCTTGATATTGGTCTTAGCAGTATCTTTTTGAATATCATATCTCCTCAGGCAAGGGAAACAAAAGAAAAAATTTTAAAAAGGGACTACCTCAAACTAAAAAGCTTCTGTACGGCAAAGGATACCATCAACAAAATGAAAAGACAACCCACCAACTGGGAGAAAATATTTCCAAATCATATCTCCGATACAGGGTTAATATCCAAAATATGTAAAGAACTCATACAACTCAACAACAAAACAACAAACAAGCTGATCAAAAAATGGTCAGAAGATATGAACACTTTCCCGAAGAAGACATACAGATGGCCAACAGGGACAACGAAAAGATGTTCAACATCACTAATTATTAGGGAAATGCAAATCAAATTTACAATGAGATATCACCACACCCATCAGAATGGCTATTATTAAAAAGACAGGAAATAACAAGTGTTGGAGAGGATGTGGAGAAAAAGGAACCCTCACACACTGCTGGTGGGAATCAAATTGGTGCAGCCACTATGGAAAAAAGTTCAGTGATTTCTCAAGAAGTGGAAAATAGAAATACCGTTTGACCCAACTATTCTACTTCTGGGTATTTATCCAAAGAATATGAAAACAGTAATTTGAAAAGATATATGCACCCTTATGTTCATTGCAGCATTAGTCACAGTTGCCAGCCAAGATTTGGAAGCAACCTAAGTGCCCATCAATGGATGAATGAATAGAGAAGAGGGATAGATACACACACACACACACACACACACACACACACACACACACACAATGGAATACTACTCAGCCATAAAAAAGATGAAATTGTCCCATTTGCAACAACGTGGATGAAACTTGAGGGTATTATGCTGAGTGAAATAAGTCAGACAGAGAAAAACAATTACCGTATGACTTCACTCATATGTGTAAAGATAAACTAACAAACAAACACGTAGAAATGGAGAACGCATTGGTGGTTACCAGAGGGGAAGGCGGTGGGGGGAGGGCGAAAGGGGTAAAGGAGCACATTGTATGGTGGCCGATGGAAAGTACACTCTTGGTGGTGAACGTGATACAGTGTATACAGAAGTCAAAATATAATTATGTCCACCTGAAATTTATATAATGTTATTAACAATGTAACCTCAATAAAATAAATTCAATAGAAAAAAGAAAATCTCCTGGTTATTTAGCAAGCCTGAGCCCCAAAAGGAACTGTGCTACCTTCAGAAAACAACTGAGTACTCACCAAGACGATGCCTCGAGCCCAAGGACAGAGGCTTGAACTGGGAGGACAAAGGTCCTCCCCAGAGAGGACAAAGCCTCTTCAGATCCTGAATAAAGTCTGAGAGCTCAAAACACAAGGAGAGCAGAGCTCAGAATCTGAGAGGACACTCATCAAATTGAAAGCAGGGAGCAACTGTCAGAAGCGAGGAGCACAAGGGGCTCGGTGGGGGTACCTCACTTGATTCTTGGGGTCACAGTCTCTACAGGGTCTCCTCCTTTGGATCTCAGTTTTCTGACACCATATATTTCAGCTTGAAAATAAATTCGCTTGTTAATTTGTCCTCAAAATGAGTTTATTTGAATAGACAAAAGAATTGCAATTTTGGATGTGCATGCCGTGGAGAATCATAGACAAATCCAGAAAATAAAGGAGGGGAGCTGGTTTTATAGAGAAAAATGCAGAACAGGGAGGGGCTGTTTTAAAGTCTGTTGTAGGAAAGTAACAGTTCGGGGTGGCAATGGCTTATCTGTGGCTGAGCTGTGGAGTTTCTCATTGGCTGGGCTGTTGCTGGGTGGGAGAGAAATCTTCCAGCAGAAGTAAAGTAGGGGCCCGCCTGGTTGTGTAGGGGTTAAGTTCACCCGCTCTGCTTTGGGGGCCCGGGGTTCGCAGGTTCAGGTGCTGGGCAGGGCCCATCGCACCACTTGTCAAGCCATGCTGTGGGGACATCCCATATAAAATAGGGGAAGAAGGGCACAGAAGTTAGCCCAGGGCCAATCTTTCCCAGCAAAAAGAGGAGGATTCACAAGGGATGTTAGCTGAGGGCTGGTCTTCCTCACACAAAGCAAAAAGAAGAAGAAGAAGTAAAGTAGTTTTACTTCCTGTGCAAAGTACAAAGGTAAGTCTCTTACTGTTTGGAGTAATCCACAATGTATGATAGGACATGAGAGCTCCCCCTACGGGCCTTCCCTACGCCAATTTATTTGAGTTTCTTTTATTAATTTCCACACTTTTCTTCCCTCCTCCCTCCTTCTCTCCAATCCTTCCTTCTTTCCTTCATCCCTTCCTTCCTTCCCCCTTTCCTTCCTTCCTCCCTTCCTTCCTTCCTTCCTTTCTTCCTTCCTTCCTTCCTTCCATCCTTCTTTCCTTCCCTACTTCGTCTCTCTTTCTCCCTCTCTCTGTCCTACAACTTCCAGGACTATGTTGAATAGGGGTTGAGAATGGACATCCTTGCCTTGTTCCTTGTCTTAGGGAGAAAACCTCCAGTCTTTCACCATTAATTATAATGATACCTGTAGGTTTTCCTGTAGATTTTATTAATCAAATTTAGTAAGTTCCCCACTGTTTTTAATTTTCTGCGAGTTTTCATCATGAATGGGTGTTGGATTTTGTCAAATGCTTTTTCTGCATCAATTGATATATCACGCAATTGTTCTTCTTTAACCTGTGGATGCGATAGATTACAGTGATTGATTTTCAGAATCAGCTTTGCACGCCTGGAATAAATATGACTTAGTCATGGTATATAGCTTTACACTTTGTTAAATTCTATTTGCCCATATTCTGTTGAAGATTTTTGTGTCTAAGTTCGTAAGACATATTGGTCTGTAGTTTTGTTTTGTTTTTGGTAGAGTCTGTATCTGGTTTTGCTATCAAGGTATTAATGGCTTCATAAAATGAGTAGAGAGGTGGCCCCTGTTCTTCTATTTTCTGGAACAGATTGTATAAAATTGGTGTTAATTCTTCTTTAAATGTTTGCTAAAATTCTCCAGTGGGCCAGGATGTCTCATATATTTTATTTTCTCCTCAAACATCCAAGCCTTCCTCCTCCTTCCTCCTAATCAGATAATGGTCTTCCTTCCTCTTTCATCTGGTCTGACACCCTCAAGCCATCTGCTGTGGCAATTGGGACTCACAGCCTCTGCCAATACACCATGGCCTTGGGGAGTGAGCTCCCCATGGCTGCTCAGCTCTTCACCGTGTAGAGGCAGAACCGTGCAGTTCTGTGGGGAGCCTGCAGGGCTCAGCTTCCACCACTGACCCAGAGAGACCTCCAGTGACCACTTCTGGCCAGTGTTCAATGAGCACTCAAACCTCCGCAAATTTTAACAGTGATTATCTCTGGAAGGAGGCATTGTGGATTCTTCTCTTGGTTTACAATTTCATGTTCTTCAACATGTTTTTCTCCACTGAGCAGGTAGCATCTGTGTGGTGGTAATAAGTTTAAAAGACAGATCCTCAGTTCCCAGGGGCTGGGGGATGAGAGCTGTGATGTGTGCAGTGCTCAGCCGTGTGACCATGGGGGTGAGTCCATTACCTGCACAAAGGTTCTGGAACAGACACGACCACTGGGAGATTTTGTGAGCTGGGGGCCATCCCAGTCTAGTTATCTAAATTCCACCTGTTCTGGAATAGGGACAGAGAAAACATTCCCAAAAGAAATTCTGGAGGAATCAGTGGGGAGAACACAGTAAACAGGCAGAGGGAGTCCTCACCACACACACCTGAGGTCCCACTCACCTGTGAGTCCAAGCAGCAGAGGTAGCAACAGGGATGGCAGAGGTGGGTAGGGGGAGGAGGTGGGGACAGGCGTCCTGGTGACCCTGGTGACCCAAGCAGACCCTTGGCCTGCTCTGTTTAATCTGGTCCAGAAGAGGCCAATGACTCTGTACTCTAAGGACAGAGGACAGTTCCTGCCTCCATGATGTCAGAGGATGGGGACTGCGATAAGAGGAAAGGCCGTGGCACTGTGACACATTTTTTGTGATCATAAATTGGAGAGACAAGGTTGCTACAGGCTCAGAAGTTGCTGCTGGAAATGTCCTGGGTTCCAAGGTGGAGGGAAACAACTTCTGCAGATTTGTGCTTCTTCTCAAGCCTCATTCCATCTGAGGTTCTCCCCACCCCCATAGTCCTTGCCTATCTAGGAGCCCTGGAGACATGGTCTGAGCCAGGGGCTTCTGGAACCTCATGATGGGCAGATGTGGTCCAGCTTCTGCATGAGCCCAACATCTGACCTCACTGAGCTGCAAAGCTGCAGGGAGGAGGCTGGATCTCTATGGCCTCACCTTCTTGGAAATAGAGTTGAACTTGACAAGAGACCCCTTACCCCACTGCAGAGGTGTCAGAGGTAAAATTGAGTCCTGACGCAACGTCTGCTGTGAGCTCTTGGGTTTGCTATGGATGCCTGCATACAATATAGGAAGCTGCCTCCTTCTCCTTCCCGCAGAGGAATTGTGTTTGACTGGGAGAGAGGTTAGAGTTTTGGAGATGGTGATGTTTTGTGCTTTAGAAGATAGAAGGGGCTTCCAGGGAAGGTGGGCCTGGGAGAACACTCTCCAAGAGGGAAAGCAACGCACCTGGAAATACACCTGGTTAGGTGAGGACTGCCTTTCCTGTCTGTGCTGGGTCTGGGGCCAGCTCTGGAGGAAGGGAGTAGAGGGGCAGAAGAAACACTCTCAGAGAGAGGAACCAGCATGTGGACCTCCTTCTTTTTCACCTCTGGAATGGACTCTACTCAAGCACAATTGTGGTTTAAAAGGACACTTGGCCCACACTGAGCTAATGACCCTTTCATGTCCAAGCCTCCATAGCCAGGCACTGGCTGCTATGGCCGTTTCCCCATTGCTTCCTTGTCACCCCTGCCTCCTCTTCAGACACCGACTAGATGTCAAGATACAATCTAGGTTCAAATCTTAATTCCATATCCTAGTAGCAGACTAACCTTGAGCTCCTCACGCAGACCTATGTATTGTTTGACCTTGAAATGTTCATTTGTGTGCCTCAAATATTCAAAACTGAGGTCATAATCTGCACTCAAACATTCTCTTCTCACACCCCACCCTGTTAAGTTTGAGGCCCATCATCTGCCCATGGGGTGAAACCAGGAAGGGACCCATGTTCTACACCCTCAGTCATCCACCCATATCTGTCTCCTACCAGACCCTGTTAGTTTTACCTCCTGAATACCTCTTGAATCTATTTCTCCATCTCCAGCATTATCTATTGCCTGAAGAAAACAATTACCTCTTACCTAGGCTAACCTTCTTCTTCTTGTGCCCCCTGTCATCTCTTCCTCCTCCTTCACCCAAGTGCTCTTTGACAACACGGATCTGATTACACCCATTTTTTGCATAAACACTTTTGTGGACTCTCATTGCTCTTAGTATAGTAAGACTATATGGTCTGTGATATATGGTACTATAAACAATCACTCCTTCCATGACTGCTTGTCCCCTGGAGACAAAGGGATACCCACTTTGTCTGGTATTCAACACAGCCTCTTTGTCCCAGGTTGGGTTCCCTGGGGAACAGACTTTGAGTTGAAGATTAACAAGCAGATCATTTTGAGGGAGTACATTTAAGACCAATATCTGTGGAAGGGAGGAGAGGGAAGCAGGATTGGGTAGAAGGAGAAGTTGAGCTGCAATGAAGTCTCAGCGAAGACCTCAGCTGACCTCCCATGGAGCTCTGGTGCTAGGATGTTCCTTCAAAGTGTGCTGAGTTGGAGTGAGAATGCTGGGCCTTTATATCATCATGTTGATGAGTCATTGGATGTGGCATGTTATCAGGCATGACCTTGGGCAAGGACGCTCTCCTCAGCTGAGGCAATTCCAAAGAGGGTTGACAGCTGAGGGCCGTCTTCTCCAGCCTGGTGCATCACAGCATTCACCAGGCACTTGAGAATGTCTTCCACCTGGGAATTCTTGGACTCAGGACATCTAGTAACACCTCCAGTTAGATCCTCAAAGCTACCTCACCTCACCCAGGTAACCCAAGTTTCTCTGACCCCACTTGGTCTGAACTCGACTTTACTAACTGGAGAAGTTTAAGATGAATATCCTGGGGGACTGAGAAGCAGCTTCCTCTGGGTTCTGTGAGTGCCTGGGTCTGGGGTGAGCTCTGACAGAGGACAGAGGAAGGAAGAGAAGGTAACCTCAGACCTGGGAAGTGAGATGAAACTTCTCTATATTAACACAGAAGTCTTCCCACTACCCATTCCTTGTGTTGTTTCCCTAGAGGGTGCAAGAAGCAGAGATCCAGCTGAGGGGAGGTTGAATTTTTTTAATAGATTTATTTCTTTTAACAATTTTAGATTTACAGAAAAATTGGGATGATAATACAGAGTTCCATGTACTGCTGCACACAGTTTTCCCTATTATTAATACCTTATATTAGTGTGGTACATTTATTTCAAATAATGAACCTATATTGGCACATTATTATTAACCAAAGTCCATAGTTTATTTAGATGTTGTTTTAGCTGGGGTACTATAACAAAAGCCTCTAAACAAAGAAATTTATTTCTCTCAGCTCTGGAGGCTGCAAGTCCAAAATCAGGGTGCCAGCATGGATGGGTGAGGGCCTCCTCTGCTCACAGATTTCTCATGGTGTCTTCACAAGGTGGAAGGGGCTCGGAATCTCTGTGGGGTCTCTTCTATAGGAGCACTAATCCCATTGATGAGGATGGAGCCCTCATGATCTAATTACCTTCCAAAGGCCTCACATTTCAACATGATCATATTGGACTTTAGGATTCTAACATGTGAATTTCAGGGGGACACAACATTCAGACCACAGCATAATCCAATTTTTTTTGGTGCTCAGATTGTTCCAGATTTGGCCTTCGGGAGCTCTTTCAGTTGGTTCCTGCACCACTTTGACCTACTCCAATCAATGAGCTGTTTTTTTTTTCCTTTGGTACTTCGTTATTTTCTAGGTGCTATAGAATTTTTTTTTTTTTTTTTGAGGAAGATTAGCGCTGAGCTAACGTCTGTTGCCAATCCTCTTATTTTGCTGAGGAAGATTGGCCCCAAGCTAACATCTGTGCCCATCTTCCTTTACTTTATATGTGGGATGCCGCCACAGCATGGCTTGAGAAGCGGTGCCGGGGTCCGTGCCAGGAATCTGAGCCTGAGAAGCCCAGGCGGGTGAAGTGAAGCGTGAACCTAACCACTATGCCACCGGGCCCGCCCCAAGATGATGTGGAATTTTTGATGGGACTTTTTAAGCACAAAGAAGAGAGAGTAGTCTTTAACAAAAGGGCTTCAGAAGACAAGAATCAGATGGTGGAATGAAGAGAAACTTTACTTCAAAAGCCAACATCTAGTAGAAACTAATGTCCTCACTAAAGTAGTCATTCATTTATTTTTTCTAAAATATGATGATCTACTATATGGCAGTCACTGTTCTGACAACTGAGGATGCAGATAGTCCCTTCTCTGCTAGAACTGACATCCTATTTGAGGAAGACACACACACACACACACACACACAGGTAGGGTTCAATTTGCATGGTGCTGATATGCATGAATTTTAGTTACCACGGCTCAGTTAAATAACATCAGTCCCCATCACATGGTTCAAATTCCAATTACCACAGTAAATTTACTGTGAGCAATTGCAGAAGTACAAAGTTTGCTGCTAGCTCTTCTTCAGGCCGCAAATCACCGTGTAACTGACAGATACTCATCATGATCAGTAACCAATCATATGATTTCTTTCACAGTCTGCAGCGATTGATCACCGTGACTCTGTTACTCAGTTTATGCACAGACAGCAAAGCATGTAGTCGTGTTGTCTCCTGGTCTCCCAGTGATGAACCCACGTCACATTTTACAAAAATGATTTATTGCAAAAGGGAATGGGCAACAGAGATGAAATTGCAATGGAGAAACGAAAAGTGATAAAGCTGGAAGTGAAATGCAAATAGAATGTAAGTGGAGTCATGGAAGAAACAGCTGCCTGTGGGAATGACGACACTGATGCTGTTAGAAAGATTCCAGATGTCAGACAGAGGAACTTAGTGACGGCAAACTTACCACATAAATGAAGAAAGTGGTGGTGAGGAAAAGGGTGGAAATGTCCCTGAGGCAGTGACACCAGCAAACACTTCAAATTAAAGGAAATTCTGTAAAGATTTCACAACATTGAGAACACAAGGGATAAAAATATTGGAAGTTGGTCCAAACTTAGAAACGAGTATGATGATTCACCAAGGCATAGAAAAGATCCTTGATCTGTATCGTAAATTATGCAATAAGAAGACGGCAAACACTGTTCAAACTGCTCTTGATAAGTTTTTACAAAGATAATAAAACACTTTAATTCTCAGTGTTTCTAATCTTCAAATGACAGTGTGCTAAGTAAATATTAGTTTTTCTATTTCTCTTTTTCCTCTACATTTACAACTGACAGTTTCCAATGTTTTGAAAAAAATTTTAAAGGTCACAGCATAATTATTAGTAATCTCATTGATTATTGACATCACTTTCCATGGTTTCAGTTTGCACACTCATTATTACACTCCTGCACTGCCAAGCAAAGTGAGCACTTCCTATATTCAGTGTGTCAGGTAATAATAAGTGATAAGGAAACAAATTAATCAGGTCAAGAGGAATTGGAATGCCAGGTGAGAGAGGAATTTATATTTTATGTAGGGTGGTTTATGGAAGGTGCCTTTACTAGAGTGACATTTGAGCAGAGACTTGAAAGAAAGGAGAGAGTAAACGATGTGGATATATTGGGGAAGAAGCCGAGGAGTGATACAATTTGACTCATATTTCCAAAGAACCACTGTGGTTGAAACAAGAAAGCCACCCAGAGACTCCTGCAGTGGCCCAGGGAGAGATGATGGTGGCTGGGATCAGGGAGCAGTGGTGGGGAGAAGTGTGCCGATTGTGGAGATAACTCAGTGCTGTGCAGGGAAGGTTTGGACAGGCTCGGGGGGCTGACTGCTACATTTTCAGGAGTTATGGAAGCTGGTTGTTAAACTGTTGCTAGCTTGAAATTGGCCACCTTGGGAGTGTTTACACCACAAAAATTGGAAGGCATTGCAAATGAGGCTTTTTTTTCTTTTGGAGAATCAATTGTCAAACAATTGCCATCTCACCTCTGGATATAAGCCTATTGACGGCAGAATTAAATACAGGACATAAGAGAAAGGGAAATCAAGGATGACTCCACGGCTTTTGGACTGATGCCATGTGTACCATGAGCAACAGGGTTGAGGAGGATGCAGATGATAGTAGAATTAGTGCTTTCATCACAGGCAGATTAGGAAAAACTTCTTTCTGGGTTTGAGGAGTAGGACATTGAGGCAAAGAGGAAGGAGAACAATTTTTCTTCTTAAAATCAGAATGGAAGGAGTCCGGACCCATGGCTTAGCAGTTAAGTGCCCGTGCTCTGCTACTGGCGGCCCGGGTTCGGATCTTGGGCGCACACCGACGCACCGCTTGTCCAGCCATGCTGAGGCCGCGTCCCACATACAACAACTAGAAGGATGGGCAACTATGACATACAACTATCTACTGGGGCTTTGGGGAGAAAAAGAGAAAAAAAAATAAGAAGGAGGAGGATTGGCAATAGATGTTAGCTCAGGGCCAGTCTTCCTCAGCAAAAAGAGAAGGATTGGCATGGATGTTAGCTCAGAGCTGATCTTCCTGAAAAAAAAAAAAAAATCAGAATGGGAGTTCATTTGTACTCAAGAGGCAATAGAGCAACTCAGTGAGGCTGGGGAGTTGGGTTAGACAGGAATCCAGAAGACAGAATAACTCTTGATGCATGGACATGAGTGTGTAGTTCATGGCCAAGTCCCAAGGCAATGGATGAGAGATATCCTGATAGATGTAGACTTGAATAGTTTCTCACATTCTGGGGAGATGTTGTGAGCCAGTCCCCAGTGCTAAGACCCATGGCCCCTCCTCAGGACCATGTTTGCAAACCCAGCTCTGGGGGCATCAAGGACTGGGAGATGGAGCAGCAGGAGTGTGTGAGCAGGCAGGTCTCTGGGGAGGGGAGGCATTTGGAGCAGAGTCATGGAAGCTTCTGGTAGGATCCTTCCCTTAGGCAGGGCCCCTCACAGAAGGAAGGAGACAGCAGAGATTGCGGGTGGCACACAGCAGGAAAGGAAGGAAGGAGCTGTGGGAAACATGTCCACATTTACTTATCTGCTCATCATTATAGAAATGTTCCCTGTGTGCCTCCTATGTCCCCGGTGCTGTTCTCCTCCTGAGAAAACTGTCATGAGACGACAGGTTGACCCTGCGATAGGACTCTGCTACCTCAGCCTTCCTCCCCGGGGCCTGATTCTCCTTCCCCATCCCTTCCACTCTGTCACTCAGAAGGTCAGAGCAGGAACAGCCCTCAGAGCAGCATCTAGGACTTCTCAACATTACTCTAATGTGTGGGTTCCTTTTACCCCATGAGCCCCAGCGTTCAAGTAATCTACAGAAGGTCTCCAAGGGAACCGCTCACTCAGCTCCCCTTCATTCAGCCTCCCGCTGCCCACTTCCTCCACAGAACCACAAGGACTCTGTGGACACCCTTTGAAAACCCTTGATCCAGCCCTCCTCCTGCAGGACCCCACACAGTTCCTCGGATGGAGAAACTCTGAGAGGGAACCACAATACTCCTGAGTGTATTGAGGGAGGTGTGTCACCTTCTCTTAACTCCATGTGGGCCCTGACCCAGTGTGACCTGTGGGATGGCCCTGTTACTGACCTTCCCTTTATGGGACAGACCTTGGCCTGCCCTCCCAGCCCCGCGACTTACAGTCAGGCCCTCCACTTCCTGTGGACGTAGATGGCAGAGACTCCGATGGCCAGCAGCAGCTTTGGCGCTTAGGACGAGGACTACCAGAGGGACAGTAGACAGCTCTCGGCCTGGAAATCAAGGGACAGGAGGAGCCATTAGAGGGGCCACAAAGGAGCCATTCCTAGGGCCTCCACTTCCTCCATCTGAGGCTACCCAGGCCATCAACATTCTGAAGCTTTTGAACTTGCATCCTGCTCAACCTTGAGGCAGAAATTAGGGTTACGATGTTCCTCATTCTGACTCACCCCCTTCTCAAGCTACCAGTGTTGTCCCCCTGGAGGGAAGGGTGGAGAATGTGTACTCAGTGACCTGTAAGTGTGTCTCCTGGTTGACTTACTTGATCCTCATACCTCTATGGAGCAGGTGTTATCCTCATTCCGATGAGGCAACTGAGGCTCAGAGACATTAGGGAGGGTCACAAGACTAGTGGGATTCAATCCTAGGGAAATCCATCATTGTTCTCCTGTAGAATGACCCAGAGACCTTGCCTCTTGGACTAAGGCATGTCCAAACTGTCAGAGTCATAGGAATGAATGCCCACACAGCATGCAAGTGGAGTGAGGACAGGTTTCACAGTCAGTGGGAGAGATGCAAGGCTGTCCTCGTTCACAGCAGGGGCGAGGTTGGATGACCCCATGTTCTCAGGAGCTGAGGGAGCCCTCAGGGTGCCTGACCTCATGAGACCTGCTGCCTGGAGAACACCCTGGTGAGTCTAGGAAATGGGGTCTCATGCTTGGGAGGGTCTCAAACACCATCCAGCCCACCTGGACCCCAGTGAGGATGTCAGCTGAAATCTTTCTCTTAGACTCTGAAAATTGTATCTAAAGACGTACATTTGGGCTCTTTGCATTTTTAGAATGACCAGTTTTTGCTTTTAAAATTAAATGAATAATGATAATAAAATAACTTTTTTTTTTTTTTTTTTTTTTTTGCTGAGGAAGATTTTCCATGAGCTAACATCTGTGCCAATTTTCCTCTATTTTGTTTGTGGGTCGCCACCACCGAGTGGTGTAGGTCCACACCTGGACTGAAATCCAGCTGCCGAGGGGGAGTGCACTGATCTTAACCACTATACCATGTGGCAAGCCCCTAAGATAATTTTTTATAAATAAAATTATCCTTAAGGAAGGAGAGGAGACCTCTTCTGGGGGTGTTAGAGGATGACAGTTCTCATTGAGCAGCTCTCTGAGACTTTCTGTCAGGTGCAGAAATTGCACTGCCTGAGTGCACCTCCTTCTGGAGGGCAGCTCACATCTGAGGAACAGGTGAACTGGAGTATAGAGGCTCAGCCCTCTCCCCTCCACTGAAAACAGCTCTGAAAGACCACCCTGGCTCCACAGCTCTGTGAGAGCACGAGTCTGTGTTGTGCCTGGATTGTAGGTCACCAGCTCCCTGTCCCAGTCCTGCTCTCACTCCCACAGGCACGTTGATCCTGGCTGCACTCTATAAGAAGCTCCACATTCTCATGTCCATTTCAGAGTCTGCTTCTGAGCATAGTTGACCTATGGGAGTCCATCTGGGAGTGGTCGGAAAGCCAACTCTAAAATGCAAATATGGAACTGGACCACTCATCAGCTGGCTGGCCAGGAGGACCCCAGCACTGGCAGGAGGTGGAACAGGGAGTCCCTGGCTCCCCCTAGTGGAGGAAGTGTTTAAACTTCACCAGTGGTGAACTGGGAGGGTGTAACCAGAGGAATGGAGTACTTTGGGGTCAGGCATTTGAAATTGATGTGGGAAATGGTAATTATAAGGACTATGGAATTAATGGTTGTTGCTGTGGCATCAATCCTTTGGAAAAAGACAATGAAAAGTAAGAGAGATGAATCACAAGGGAAAGGTCAAGTGTGAAAGCCAGAGGACTTCTTGGCAACACTGCAGAGTCTGATCTCCCAGAGCCAGAGGCAGAAGAAGCTGAGGATGGGCCCAGGACATCATTATATTAGCAGAGCTACAAAGTAGGCTGAATTCTCAACTTCAGTGGGCCTGTCTGCCAGAATAGGGCCCTGATGGGGACGTATGGGACCCTGAGATGTGGGACAGGGACACATGGGCCAAAGCACTCAGGACACTTCAGTGACTTCTGGGCACTGAGGACAAGGGCGGCATCACACTCCTTGTCTCCAAAAACGGCGTCTCCAAACCAGAAGGAAACACAAAGGGGGGAAAGAAAATTCTACAGAAAACTAGATCTCTGTATTAGTTGCAGAGAAAATGCTAAAACTGCAAAATAACTGTGAGTTAAAGAAAAAAATCACCAAACCCTAGTGCACAACCTTTCACTGGGCTGCCATCTCAGTCTCACCCAACCACCAGGAAGAGTGATGATGGCTCAGGAGAGCAAAGTGGCCTGAGAGATATTTGGAAAACTCACCACCAATATTAAATCCATCATAAATTAGAAAATGTTTCAAAAGTGTGCTGCAGAGCAGAGCTCAGAAGGAGTGTCAAAGTATGCCTGATTGAAAAGGGCTGGCACAGAATCCCAAGAGTGTGTGAATATGTTACTTACATGGGAAAAGGCACTTGCCTTGGTGATTAAGTTAACGATCTTGAGATGAGGACATTGTCTTGGATTATCTGAGTGGATCCAGTGTAATCACAAAGATCCTTATAAGTGAAAGAGGGAGGCAGGCGAGTCGGAGAAGGAGACGTGATGGCAGAGTCAGAGGTCAGCGTGAGGTGGGGCCCTTAGCCAAGGAATGCAGCCGGCCTCAAGGAGCTGGAAAAAACAAGGACTCGCATTCTCCCCTAGAGCCTCCAGAAGGAGCACAGCCCTGCCACCCACTGTGGACCTCTGACCTCTAGAGCTGTAAGGTAATAAATTTATGTCGTTTAAAGCCACTCAAGGGGCACGCCCAGTGGCGCAAGCAGTTGGGTGCGTGCACTCCACTGCAGTGGCCTGGGGCTCGCCGGTTCGGATCCTGGGCGTGCACCTACGCACCGCTTGTTAAGCCATGCTGTGGCGGTGTCCCACATAAAGTAGTGGAAGATGGGCATGGATGTTAGCCCAGGGCCAGTCTTCCTCAGCAAAAAAGAGGAGGATTGGCATAGGATGTTAGCTCAGGGCTGAACTTCCTCACGAAAAAAATAAAAAATAAAGCCAGTGAAAGTGTGGTAATTTGTTACAGCAAGGATAGGAAACTAATACAAGGAGGCTGGGACATTTCAAAAGGACAGATGTGACTATTGTCACTCAATTTAAAGTGTATATCTTCTGAGAGGAAAAGGCAAAAAAGAAGGAGGAAGTGCTGTTTGGCAATAGAGTAGTGAAAGGAAACAGGAAAACGGGGGGAAGGAAGTTTAAGGTCCAAAAAGACAAAGAGAAATAAAAAACTCAGAGGCCTAAAACCTTTGTCCCATTGTCAAAACCAACCAACCAACCCAAACTCCATTAACATGCCTGGATTATGCTGTGCTGAGAGAAGAGAGGGCCATTAAGCTAGGAATATTGTAAAGCGCACCAACACCGTAGAAATGAACACAAAGATGTGCATCCTCACGCTAGTCCCATTGGACCCAGGACTGCAGTGGCTGGAGCCCTCAGATGCCTGAGGCAGGCTGGACATCCTGCTGCAGCAGGGTCATAGAGGCATCTTGCACTTTGCTCCAGCCCGCCAAGATGGACAACCCAAAAACCATTTCCCTCCTCAGTACATTAGCGAGTGTGCTCGGTCAGGCACAGTGACAGCACCCAGAAGTAACAGCCCTGGTCTGAGCCTCGCGGGAGATGGAGACTAAGGAGCACACCCAGGCTGGTCCAGACAGGATGGTGTGGACCCGCCTCTCTCTGCTCTCCCCCTTCAGTACAATCTGACTCCTGGAAACAATGGGAGGTACAAGTACAGGAGGACACTGACAGGAGGACGAGGAAGCAGACTGACTGGGCCCTGAACACTGGAGGGAGAACACAGTGGCCAGGGGTCTAGATCCCACTCTCCTGACTGCCCAGCACAGGAGGAGACCAGGATGGCATTAGACAAAGGAGAAGTGTATCATCAGTGATCTAAGTTCCTGCCTCAAGAAACAAGCAAAAGAGGAACAAAAGAAACCCAAAGCAGTAGGAAGAACAGAAATAGTAAAGAAAAGAGGAGAAAAATCAACCAAATAGAAAACAGAGAAGCAATAGAGAAAATCCTTGAAACAAAAAGCAGTTTCTTTGAAATGACCAATAAAATTGAAAAACTTGTAGCAAGACTGATGATGAAAACAGGAGAAATGACACATTGCCAATATCAGCAGTCAAAGAGGAGACATTACTACAGACCATGCAGATGTCAAATGGATAACAAAGGGAGATTGTGAGCAACCCTACAGACAACTTAGAGAAAATGGATCAAATACCTCAAAAAGCACAACCTGCCACAATTCACCTCATATGAAATGAAATAATTTAAATAGCCCCAAACTCTTCAAATTCTTTTTCAAATCTGAAAAAGGATTCTCCAGGTCCAGATGGTTTCACACGAATATTCTACCAAGCATTTATGGATGAATTAAAACCAATGTTGGGAGACAAAAACAGCTATAAAAGAAATTTGGGAAAATGTGAATATATATTCCATTTTAGATGGTATTAAGGAATTATTGTTAATTGTATTAAGCGTGTAATGGTATTGGTTTTGTAGAAAAACCAATGTCTTTAATCATATGACCACACAGTAGTGAACTCCATTTGCACCTGGATGTGCATACAAGACTAAGTTATTAGTGAACACAATTATGCAACTTCAGTTATGTCTTTTGTTTTAAGGGAAATTAGACAATTTCCTATCTTCTCTTTTCTACCAGGCAAGGTCATGGACACTCAGTGTCCCGGGTTGACCCAGCAGATGAGGACAACACCACAGGGCGTGTGGGAAGGGACGTGGCCCTTTGAAAGGTCTTCTGGAGTAGATTCCTGGAAACCTGACTCGACTCCCTTTTGTTGTTACCTGAGAGAGAAATAAGACATATTTTCTTCATAGAAAGAGGGACTCTGTAGGTCTTTGGGACAATGGCCAGCTGAGGGGAACGTGTCTCTAATTAGCACATATGTCCTTTACAGGCTGGTGGTCCCTGTCATCAGGGTCTCAGAATCACCTTGATTAGTTTAATCCAATGACCTCGTCTAATGGCAAAACGTCTTCAACAATATCTCCCCCATTGCTCCCCAAGTCTCTTCTGTAAAACTCCAAACTCTCAGGGTGGTTGAAGCAGGAAGGAGATCATAGAGGAACTGGAATTTGCATATAGTAAAGGTGCCCTGGTGGTTGTGATTATTGCTGGCCCATTGTCACAAATCAGGGAACAAAGGAGGCCTGTACTGTGACCACTCAGTGTCACCAAGGTGACTGGTCCAGACTCACACCCCACGTCCTCAGGGCTCTTCTTCCAGCATTTCACAGAGTAGGAGGTGCAGGCGTGTGCTGGGGTGACACTACTGATGTGGATGGAAAAGTCTAGGATGGAATAGAGACTAGGCAGAGGTTAGAAATGGCAAGGAGGAGGGAGGTGGCCTGACATGGATGGTGATGTAATCATTGTTAGGTGAAGAAAGCAGGAGGCAGGATGCTACGAACAGGATGAGCTACCTCCTTCCCTACTTCTTTCTGTAATGTATATTTATGTCAAAAGACCTGTATTGGGGCAGGCCCTGTGGCGTAGTGGTTGAATTAGGTGCACTCTGCTTGGCGGCCTTGGGTCATGGGTTCAGATCCCAGGCAAGGAAATACACCAGTCATCAGCCATGCTGTGGTGGCGACCCATATATAAATGGAGGAAGACTGGCAGATGTTAGCTCAGGGCTGATTTCCTCAAGCAAAAAAAGAGGAAGATTGGCAGATGTTAGCTCAGGAGTAGTCTTCCACAAAAAAAAAAAAAAAAAGATCTACAAAGATATGTACCAAAATCTTACCAGGGATGACCCTTGGAGTGTGGGATTTGGGGGAGGGCAGCTTACTTCCAAGTTCTACTTTATATTTATAGAATTTTAGATTATTCTATGATAAGCATGAATTACTACTTTTAACGTAAATAAAAAGATGAGGAGTCAGGTCAGTAGGAGGGGAGGCCTCGCCAGGGGTTCCACCTGTGTCCTGCTCCTTCTGGTGGGCAGAGGCCTCCAGGGTATGGTGTTTGGTGACCGCCGGCTGCCCGTCATGCTCCACCTGGCAGGTGAGCACCACATCCTCCCTGTGGGCAGATGAGTTCGCCAGGAGCCAGCTCGTCCAGTTAAAGGTGCCATCCTTGTTCTCTACAAGTGTCGAGACCATTTCTGTTCGGGACACGTTTCCATTCTCCAACCAGGTCAGCTTTATGTGCCGGGGGTAGAACTTGTTCACCTGGCAGGTGACGGTCACCAGGTTCCCTGCCGTGGGCTGTCGGGTAACCTCCAAGGTGGGCGTAACTGAAATAGCACAGGGCAGAAGCTCTGACCTTATGGAACAGACAGATCACAGAGGAGGGCTCCATACCTTAGCTCCCACCACAGATGGGAATCACCCAGGACAGTGCTAGGCATGCAGCAGGTGCTCAAACACTGAGAGGATTCTCTGCATATGAATGAAATCACAAAGCACAGTGCCAGGCTCACAGTAGGTGCTCAGGGACTGGTAGCTCTTTTAGGGTCATAAGCACAGCCCCTGGCATACAGTGGGAGCATAATAACTGTGGCAAAATAAATGAAATCACCAAGCAGGTAGGGGCTGGGCTTAGAGTAGGTGCTCAATAATTGGAGCTGCTATTGGTAAGGTAGACGACACGACCTAGCACAGAGCTCGGCACATGGCAGGTGTTCACCTGGCAGCTGCCATTAGAACAGGTGAGTGACCAGCACATCCAGGTGCCTGGTGATTGGGAAGGACGGTCAGGAATTAGATTCCAGGAAATCCAGGCTTAGAGCAAACAGCAGGGGGAGGAGTGGGCTTGGGGGCTTGGGGGCAGGTGGGCGCTTGGGCTGGGCTGAGGGGCATCTACCTCGGAGGGTCTCAGACAAGCTGGCCGTCCCACGAAGAGGAGGGCCCCCCTGCAGCATGACGTGGGCCACCTCGCAGATGACCTGGGAGCGAACATCCCCCGGGGCCAGCACCACCTTGGCTGTGCTGGAGACACTGTAGGAAACGCCGTCTCCCTCTGGGTCCATGTTGGTCTGGGAGGCTGGGAGCTCATTCCCATTTTTGAACCACTTCAGGGTGATGTTTCTGGGGGAGAAGCCGTGGGACTCGCAGGTGAAGCTCACTGTCTGCTCAGGTGGGACCCTCGCCGTGGGGCCCGATACCACAGGGGGAGAGGGTTTGGCTACAAAAGGAGCATTTATAAACAATAAACGAGATTGTGGTTATATCACTGACCATAAGTGTGCGATGCTGTTAAGAACCTTCATATATAGTATTTTTTAATCCTTCTAATAGTGCCGGGAGGGTGAGTCATCATCCTCATCTTACAGAGGAGGACACACAGGTTCCCAGAGGTGAACTCTGAGGAAGGGGGTAGGTTGAGGGGAAACTCAGTTTCTTCCCTGCCTATGCAGGAAATTTGTCAGTATCCAACAAATTAAAATACACACACCCACTGACCGAGCAATGCCACCTCCAGTGGGCATCTCCCACTGGAGTAGAGTGGTGCAGCACTGGTTTAATATCCCAAGGTTGGGAACAACTTTGTATCCATCAATGGAAGACTGTAGAATGAATGTGCTATCTCCATATGATGGATGTTATGCAGCTGTGGAAACAACGGGCAGCTCTAGTGCTGACATGGATTGCTTGATTGGGGGTGATTGGCTGAAGGTTGGGCGAGGTTCCCAGTCACCTTGGGCCTCAGGGTCTGAATGTCAGGAGCTTTCTGAAGCTTTGGAAAACTGACACAAAGGAGAAATGCTGGCTCCCTGTTCAGTGGTTTTGTGCAGCGAGCTTTTATCCAACATTTACTATGGGCCAGCCTCTGCCATCGAAAGAGTGTGCAGTGTCAGCACAGGAAGGAGCCTGCCTGGAATCAGATCCAGGTTCTGATATGATCCCCTTACACACTGGCCATGTGACTGTGGGCATGTCCCCCATCATCTCTTGGCCTCAGGCTCCCCATCTGTACATGGGGCATTGGGCTTGATGGGTCTGAAAGTCCTTGCTGTGCAAGACATTTCAGGATTCAGGATCCAGGGCCTGTGGCAGAAAACCTTAAACGAGTTTCTTTGCTGCCTCAACAGTGAACCCCTAAATCAGTCACATGGGGAACCTCTTCCCTGGGTGAGGGACATTCTGAGATGACCCAGCTCTGCCGGGACCTTCAGTGACTGTGTGAGTTGGTCTCTGAATCACCCGAGGATTTCTGGACAGACACACAGCAAACACCCAACCTGTGCGCGTCTCCTCCAGCCAGTCTGGCAGAGTAAACAGAGTCTGGGCCTCTTAGGGATTCCTCTCAGTGTGATGTTTCTGAGGATGAAGTGAAGAAACACACGTTCTCCCTCCCTTCCCTGCATGGATTTCCCCTCACAGGAAAGGAAGAGGACGTGAACCTCCTGGGAGAAGAGCCTTTGGCTGCTGTGTCCACTGCTGCTTCCACAGCACCAGGGCAGAGCCTGGCACACAGTAGGTGCTCAGTTAGTGCTGAGTAAAGGGAGACTCAGCCACATTGAGGGGCACGCTCTGGGGGCAGGGGCGAGGTCTGGCCCTGTGACTGGGCGAGTCACTCAGACTTTCAGTTCCCTCCTCCCTGGGACAAAGGGCTGGACGGGAATTGGAAAAGGCAAGGGCTGTGGAGCCAGGCAGACCGGGGTTCAGACATTTCCCCCCATTTACCAGCTGTGGGGCCTTGAGCAACTAGCACAACCTCTCCAGGCCTCAACTTCCCTGATCTGTGGAAGGGGGTGATATCAGATCATGAATATAAGCACCCACAGCCACACCTCATTCTCGTTGCTCAAGAATGGAGGGTGTTATTATTGACTTGTTGTCACGCACCAGGGGATGAAGGAGGCCCACGCTGTACTCACCACTCATGGTGAGCTGGATGCCTGGTCCAGACTTAAAATCCACGTCGTCAGGGCTCCCTTTCTGGAACTTCACACAGTAGTATATACCAGTGTCCGCTGGGGTGACGTTACTGATGCGGATGGAAAAGTCCGTGCTGTTTCTCTTTGTGTTGTCTGAAACATTTGTTACTCTGGGGAAGTGGCCTCCTTTGAAACTGTAGATTAACTCCCGACCTGGCCCTGTCCCCCTGAACCACTTGACGGTCCCCACAGGGAACAGGGAGGTCATGGTGCAGCGCAGAGTGGCCGTCTCTCCAGCTGCAAGGGACACTGACTTCTCAGGCTGAATCACCTGCAGCTCCTCACCTGCCACTCCTGGAGGGGAACAGACCCATTATTTATTCATCCTTATGTGATCTTGTAGGTTTTCTCAAGTGTTTATCAACAACAGCTTTCACTGACTGAGCGTACCCAATGAATGTGCCTTGAGCTCAGCACATTGCATAGACCAAACCTCATGTAACCCTCACAATGAGCCTGTCATGTGAAACTATCCCAGATGATGAACTGAGGCACAGAGAGGTTCAGCGATGTGGAAGAGTGTGGGTTTGTGTGCCTGAGCCTTCTCTGGGAGTTTCATGCTTTACCAAATATTTCTGGATATCCAATTTCTGGCCTCATGGAGTGTTGCACTTCTGGACCTTGGCGTTGGGTGGGATCATGAAAGTATTTTAGACCACTTGTTTGCAGTAGAAGTGATGAAGGAATTTTGTGGGATACGCATTTCACTGCAAGAACCTCTACGGATCAACTTCCCTCTTCCATTTCCCTCTTCCACATGCTCGTGATGGGTCTGCTCCATCAGCCTGGATACTTGAGTGGCAGTGATGGCAGAGCTCCCAACACACAATGAACATGTAGATTAAATAAGATCTAAAACATTGTTTCAAGTTCCTGGGATTACTTTCCACAGCATAATCATGTTTTATAGTTTCCTACTCCTGCTGTAACAAATTACCCAAAACGTTGTGGTTTAAAACAACAGAAATTTATTGACTTGTCATTATGGAGACCAGAAGTCCACAACTGCTGTTACAGGGATATAATCCAGGGGTCAGCCAAGCTGCATTTCTTCTGGAAGCTCTCTTCCTTGCCCTCCGAATTCTAGATGCTGCCACATTCCTTTTCCCATGGTTCCTATTACTCATGTTACTTCCTATTACTCCTATTGCTTGTGTTACTCCTGTCACTCCAGGCTCTTGTTTCCATTGTCACTTGTCCTTGTCAATCTTTGACTTTCCTGCCTCCTTCTTATAAGGACCCTTGTGTTTGCACTGGGCTGACCTTGAAAATCAAAGAAAATCTCCCCATATCAAACGTCATAACTTAATCACCCCCGCAGAATCTCTTTTGCGAGATAAAGTAAAATATTGACAGGTTCTGGGTATTAGGACATGGGCCTCTTTGAGGGTCCAATGTTCTGTCTCCCACACACATCTCTCCTAACTTTCAGAAACCATTTGCCATAATAGAACCCTAAGTGTGTGCCATTGTCTCACAAGGTGAAGGACAAGGCAACTCACTGGAATTTGGAAGAAGGGCCATTCAAGCAGTGCTCTGGAGAAATAGTTTGAAAAATAAAACTAGAAATCAATAACAGAAGGATAAATGGAATATTCATAAATATACAGAAATCAAACAACGTACTCTTAAAAAATCAATAAGTCAGAGAAGAAATCACAAGGGAAATTAGAGAATACCTTGAGGCAAATGAAAGCAAAACACAAGATACCAAAAGTTATGAGATGCAGTGGAAGCAGGGCTAGAGGGAAATGTACAGCTGTAAAGGCAGACATTTAGAAAGAGGAAAGATCATAAATCAATAACTTAACTATACACCTTCAGAAATTAGAAAAAGAATTGCAAAATAATTACAAAATCCAAAGGTAGCAGAAGGAAGGAAATAATAAAGATTAGTGCAGAGATAAATAAAATGTGAATAGACAAACAACAGAGAAAATCAACAAAACCAAGAGTGGTTCTTCAAAAAAATCAACAAAATTGACAAACCTTTAGCTAGATTGACTAAGAAAAACAGAGAGAAGACCCAAATAACTAAAATCAAATTAAAGGACACTACTATAATTTTACAGAAATAAAAGAGATTATAACAGAGTACTGTGAACAACTGTACACCAATAAATTGGATAACCTAGATAAAATGGGTAAATTCCTAGAAACACAACTTACCAAGTCTGCATCATGAAGAAATAGAAAATCTGAATAGACCTATAACTAGGAAGGAGAGTGAAATCAATAATAAAAAATGTCCCAACAAAGAAAAGCTCACAACCACTAGGCTTCACTGGTGAATTTTACCAAACATTTAAAAAAGAACTAACACTAATCCTCTTCAAATTCTTCCAAAAAATTGAAGCGGAAAGAAGTGTTCCTATCTTATTCAGAGTCATTCTAGACTCATATACAGGCCAGCATTATCCTAATACCAAAGCCAGACAAATGCACTTAAAAAACTACAGACCAATATCTCTTATGAAAATTTATGCAACAATCCACAACGAAATATTAGAAAACCAAATTTAACAGCATGTGGAAAAATTGTACACTATGACCACGTGGGATTTATTCCTGGAACGCAAGGATGATTCAACATATGAAAATCAAACAATGTAATGTACCATGTTAATAGAATGAAGAGAAAAAACCTCACATGATCATCTTATTTGATGTACAAAAAGCATTTGACAAAAATCAACATTGTTCAGATAAAAACAATCAATAAACTAGATATAGATGGAAACGCACAAAATGATAAAGTCATATATGAAAAACCCACAGCTAACATCATACAAGGTGGAGAAAGTCTGAAGGTTTTCCCCTAAGATCAGAAACAAGTCAAGGAAGCCCACTTTCACCACTTCTATTCAACACAATCCTGGAAGTTCCAGAAAAAGCAGTTAGGCAAGAAAAATTGTAAAAAGACATTCTAATGGGAAAGGAAGAAGTAAAACTATCTCTGTTTGCGCATGACATGATTTTCTATGTAACAACTCTAAAGATTATACACACACACACAAACTAATGGAGCTAATAAATGAATTCAGCAAAGTGGCAGGATACAAAATCAACAGACAAAAATCAGCTGCATTTCTATACACTAGTGATGTACAATCCAAAAATGAAATCAAGAAAACAATTTCATTTACAATAGCATCAAAATTTAACCATGGAGATGAAAGACTTGTACACTGACAAGTAGAAAACATTGCTGAAAGAAATTAAACAAGACATAAATGAAGGGAAAAACATCCTGTGTTCACGGATTGGAAGAGTTCATATTGTTAAGATGAGTATTGAATATTACATAAAACAATCTACAGATTCAATACAATCCCTGTGTAAATCTCAATGGCAGAAATATCTTTTGGAGAAATAGAAAAGCCCATTCTGAAAGTCATATGAAATCTCAGGGGAATCTGAATCACCAAACAACCTTGAAAAAGAAGAGCATATTTGGAGGACTCACACTTCCTGATTTAAAAACTTTCCACAAAGCTACAATAATCAACATAGTGTAGTACTGACATTAGAACAGATATAGGGACCAACGGAATAGAATAGGAACCCTTAAATAAACCCTCACATATATGGTCAAGTGATTTTCAGCAAGGGTGCCAAGACCACTCAACGGGGAAAGGACAGTGTTTTCAACAAATGATGCTGGGAAAACTGGATATCTACATGCAGAAGAATGAAGTTGGACATTTACTTGACACCAGATACACAAAAGAACTCAAAATGGATCAAAGACTACATATAAGAGTTAAACTATAAAATTCTGAGAAAAAACAATAGTAAAACCCTTCATGACATTGGATTTGCCAATGATTTCTTGGATATGACACCGAACATACAGGCAACAACAAAAAAAATATGTAAATGGGATTTCATCAAAATTAAAAACTTTTGTGCACAGAGGACACTATCAAGACAGTGAAAAAAGGACTCACAGACTGGGAGAAAATGTTTGCAAAGCATATATCTCATAAGGGATTAATATCCAGAATACATAAATAACTCCTACAATTCAACAACAAAAAGACAGACAATACAATTTAAAAATGGACAAAGGACTTGAATAGACATTTCTCCAAAGAAGATATACAAATGGTCAGTAAGCACATGAAAAGATGTTCAACAACACTAGTCGTTAGAAAAATGCAAATCAAAACACTATGAGATACTCCTTCACAACTCTTGGGACGGCTTTTGTCAAAAACAAAATAAAAAACAGAAAATAAGTGTTGGCAAAGATGTGGAGAAATTGAAACACTTGTGCCTTGCTGGTAGGGATATAAAATGGTGCAGCCACCGTGGAAACCAGTGGCAGTTTCTTAAAAAGTTTAATATAGAATTTACCATATGGACACAATAATTCCCCTCTTAGGTATATACCCCAATATATCAAAAGCTGAGACTTAGACACATGGTCTTCACTGTGCATAGCAGCATTATTCACAATAGCCAAAATGTAGTAGAAACAACCCAAATTTCCATCAAGAAATGAATAGATAAACAAAATATGGTGTATATACATATATGTGTTAAGTAAAGTAATTCAGCCTTAAGAAGCAATGACATTTTGAAATGTCCTATAACATAGATGAACCTTGAAAATATTATGGTAAGTGAAATAAGCGAGAGAGAAAAAGACAAATATATGATTCCACTTATATAAAATACCTAGAACAGAGAATTGCCTAGATACAAAAAGTAGATCAAAGGTTATCAGGGGCTAGGGGCAGGGGGAAGGAAAGGGGATTTTCTGTTGAATGGGAACAGAATTTCTGCTTAGGATGTTGAAAAGGTTCTAGAAATGTATGGTGGAGCTTGTTTCACATCATTGTGAACGTACTTCACGCCACTGAATTGTATCCTCAAAAATGGTTAAAATAGGAGGTTTTCTGTTATGTATATTTTACCACAATCAAAAATATGTACTAAAACAAGGTGATAGTCCCATGTAGAGCTTTTGAATTGGACTAAATGGCTCAAGGAAACAGATAAAACGTGTACTTGCAAAGGCTGATAGATAAGAGAAACCTGCACTTGAACGGGGAGATAGAGCCATGGGAGCAAGCAAGGAATCAGCAGACTTCAAACTTGTGTTTTGAAAAGAATTGTGGGTGGTTGACTGTGTTTGGACAATGAGTTACGTTGAAGGGACACGAGTCACCTTTGGACCAATCACTGAACTGCATCTGCAAGACTTTCCAGTTCCATTTCACTGCCTCAGGGACTAGCCAGTTTCTGGATATACAGAGAAATAGAAAAGCATTCCTTCTTGTTTGAAGTGTCCTAAAACACAGGCATCAATTCTGGTGGCAGGGATATAAATCAGAGGAGCAGGCTGTTGTGGCACCACAAATAAATGCTGTGATCTTTTCTGTTTCTTAGCTACTTCTCAGGGAGAAAATTTGTGTTCAGCTTTGCAGAGTCTCAACTGGTAAAACCTACCACTAAGCACTGTTTGTAACCAAACCTGCCTCCTAAGGAAGCACATGCTACTCAGGGAAGGTCCTTTGGTGCGCCCAGAACATCAGGTGGTTTGGGTTTTCAAGTCTGCAGACGAAGATGGGAACTGCTAAGACAAAAATGGGGAGAAATATGAATGAATCTTGGAGGGAGAAATGGAAGGAATAGAGGAGGGAGGAGAGAAGAGGGAGCAGAGGGTTGAAAGGAGCCATGGAATGGCAAAACCTCTGCCATTTGTGTATCTCTAAATCCCATAGCTACATCTCTGGCTGAGACCTTTACCCTGAACTCTGGACTTGTATGTGCAACCACCATGGCCATGTTCCTTGGATTGAAATAAAGTCTGTAGTTAACATGTCCCAAACTGAACTCCTGAATGTCCCCCACAGCCCTCTGTATCTCAGCTGAGGCACCATTACTCTTCCAGATGCTCAGGCCCCAAATCCTAGGAGTCTTCCTGTCCCATCCCAATCCTATGCATCAGGAAATCCTGTTAGCTCCACTCCAGCACGCATCCAAAATCTGGCCTCTTTCCACTACCTCTACTAGCTACTGTCCTGGCGCAAGCCACTTCTTCTTGTTTGCATGAAGGCAATGACCTCTTAAACGCTCTTAGTTGCTTCTATCTAGTCCTGTTGTAGTCTGTTCTCAACCAAATGCTAGAATAATGTAAAACTCATGTCAGTTCTCTCTTCAAAACCTTGCAATGACAGCCACGCCACTCAGAGCAAAAGCCCAAATCCTTGAACACAGCAGCGAGATCCTACTCTTAGGGCCTTTGCACATGCAGTTCCCTGTCAGGAAGGCTCTTCCCCCAGATCACCACATGGCTCACTTCTGCGCATTCTTTTTCTCTTTGCTTAAATTTCCCCTTCTCAGGGATGCCCACCCTGACTACCTGTTTAAAATACATCCCACCCAACAGAGCCTCCCAATTCTGTTATCCAGCTATACTTTAATTTTTTCCTTAACACTTATCACGTTCTACTGCACTACATTATTCACTTATTTATTATGTCTATTGTTACTGTAAATTCCCCACTAAGATATAAACTCCATGAGAACAACTACTTTGTCTCTTTCATTCACCAATGCACCCCAAGTTCCCATGTAAGCTCATCGCACATTGTAGGTATCCGATTAATATTTGTATGATGTGTGAATTGCCCAGTGTGACGCCTCCCTGAGACCCTGAAGTCTATTTAAAGTGGTTAATCTTTATGGAAATTCTGTCAGAAACTTGGTTTCCCAAGTAGATAACTTGGTGAAAAACAAAAGTAAATTGCATATATGCAGGAAGCAGAAGAGCCCAGGAGAAGAAAACCACAAACCCTTTTCCCCACACCCCATCCTTCCCAATACTCAGTTGCAGAAACTGCAGAAATCTCATAGGATGGAGGTGGGGTTATGATGAGACCCATGAGCTCCACTGCCTGAGTTCAAATCATAGCTCTGCCATTTACCATTGAGAGACCCTGAACCTCTCTGTGCTTC
The DNA here is from genome assembly GCF_057802395.1 of Ceratotherium simum simum. NCBI lineage: Eukaryota > Metazoa > Chordata > Mammalia > Perissodactyla > Rhinocerotidae > Ceratotherium > Ceratotherium simum. The sequence continues at coordinate 29,767,522 of NC_141920.1, forward strand.
CGTTTTCTTTCTGTAAGGTAGAGGTGACAAGAGTATCTACCTTGGATGTAATGATCACATTAGATAACAGCTCTAGGCATTTCCAACAGTGTCTGGACATGGGGAGTGTTCAAGAAATTATAGTGATTACTCATTAGATTCCTGGGGCATGGAGGCTTCAGCTGACATTACATGATAAAATATGAATATGGATAATGATATGGATATGAATATGGATATGAATATAGTTATAGTACAGATCAGATAGGCAGGAGTCTCTGTATCTTTATCCTCGTCTCTCCTCCTCAGCTCTATCCAGCATGGAAGAAGGACTCCAAGATAGTAACATACAAATAGGGAAGGTTTGCTTCTCTGAAGAGTTTGGGGAGGGTAAGTATTAAATTTACAGAAGTAGAAAAGGAGCGATGTTGGCTGACAGACGGGGAAAGTTAAACATCTGTTCAATGTGTATCTCATATAGACTGAAAATGATTTGAAGAAATCAATAAGGAAAGTTTTTTCAAAAATCGCGTGTGTGTGTGTGTGTATGTACTTCCTCACACCAACTCATACACATGCACACACACATAAATACATGCATTCACAAATAGATATAAAAGTGTGGCTTAGCACTAGTATACAAGGTTGTTTGGAGGATTAAATGAAATTATAACATATGTTATATATATTAACTCAGGAAAACAATTGACACATAGGAACCACCCAACACATCATTAACAAAGATTTGCGAGTACACACAGCAGAAGTGGAACTCTGGTGATCTCTCAGGGGCGTGATGGTGATGACTATTCTTCTGTTTGCTTCTCTGTACTTTCTGATTTTTCTGCAATCAGCCTCCACTGAGATGCCGAGCAGCATAACGTGGTTAAAGGAATGAACTCTGGGGGCTGGCCCAGTGGCGCAAGCGGTTAAGTGCACGCTCCACTTCGGCGGCCCGGGGTTCGCGTTTGGATCCCGGGCGTGCACCGACGCACCGCTTGTTAAGCCATGCTATGGCGGTGTCCCATATAAAGTAGAGGAAGATGGGCACAGATGTTAGCTCAGGCCTATCTTCCTCAAGGAAAAAAGGAGATGATTGGCATCAGATGTTAGCTCAGGGCTAGTTCCCCTCACAAGAATGAATGAACTCTGGAGCTGGTCGGCCTGGACTTGAATACGGGCTGCTCCACTGCCTTAGGTAGATGACACTGGGCATCTCAAACTCTGCCTCAGTTTCCCCATCAGTAAATCAGGGATAATCATCATAACTATCACACAGGGTTGCTGTGAGGATTAGACGAGTTAATACACACAAAATTGTCCTTGTTGCTGTTTGAAGCACCATCTGTTTCGACGCCTCTGGTGACCAGTTGCAGGTGATAGATCCACAGAGAAATCACTCAGATCCCTGATTTCATGCTCTCAGATGGTGCCTGGTCCTGGGCCACCTGTGGTAGCATTGGGCTGTACCCATATTTACCTGGAGGCCCTAAAAGTCCACGGGCAGAGGGAAGGGCTACTACACCAAGGAATGCTCACCTGTGAGTCCCAGCAGTAGAGTCAGCAGCAGGCAAGGAGGAGGGGGGCGGGGCCGGGAGGCAGGGACGGGCATCCTGGAGGCCTGAGGAGCCTGCTCTGTCCCAGTGTGTGTCCTGGGGAGAACCCTGACCTCTGTGCTCTGTGGAGAGGGGGTAAGGCCAGCCTCCAGTCACATAAGAGGAAACGCCAATGACAGGGTGACGTGGCTGTGACAGCAACCTTCTTCCAGATTCTAGACAGTTCCTACTTCTAGATTGTGAAACAGGAATCAGGCCGAGAAGGCAGCTACAATTGAGGAGTTACTCATCTTCTATTTTCAGAGAGACATGGACAGGCCTAGCAGAAATAATGCTTCCTCCTGTCAACAAAAAGAATCATTTCCTGACTTCTTTCAGGGGAGGAAGTGGGTTATATGACCAGCAATTACGCTCCCAGGCATTTTTTTCAGAGAAATGAAAACTGATGTCCACACAAAAACCCACGCATGAATGTTTATAGCAGCTTTCTTTGTAATAGCAAAAACTGGGACACATCCAAAATGCTCAATAATAACTGAATGGTTAAACAAACTGTGGTGCATCCATTACAAGTAAGTACCACTCAGCAATAAGAATGAATTATTTATATGTGCAACACTTGCAAGTTTCTCGAAGGCATTATGTTGAGTGAACAGGTTCAGTCTCAAATGTCACATACTGTATGATTCTGCGTATATAACGTTCTTGAAATTACAGAGAGAGAAAACAGGCATTTGCCAGAGGTTTGGTATGGTGGGGATGGGTGTCACTCCAAAGGGCCAGCACAAGATAAACCTTTGTGGTCATGGAATTGTTCTGATCCTGATATGGTGGTGGTTACACAAACACACACACGCGAGGACCAGCATAAGCAAAAGGTGGGAATGTTACAAGATTCAGCATAAACAACAATCTCATAGTCGTTATAACATAGACACTGAGTATTAAGTCATCCACAATTATAGTATAATTATATTAGGGTGACGGGGAATAGAGGGTGTGCATGTATGGCATGATGTCAGGAGTAACAGACCATTATATCCTCCCCTTCATAGTGGAAATTCAATAAATAATGCCTAAGAGTGAGAAATCAAGAAGTAGCAATATACGTGAATTGGATGCAATAGGGCCGTAAAATCTAAAATAATCAGTTAAAAAGTTGAAAATAGCTGCTTCTGGGAGGTGGAAAATGAGACTTTAAGAAGACTCCAGTTTTCATCTGTAGAACTTGTAGGACTATTTGACTCTCAAACCGTGTGTGTATGTACTTTTGATAAATGTAGAAACTAATTTTAGACAATTAGGTTAATGTAATCAGAGTTGCACATAAAAAGAATGTCCATACTATTAGCTTTAGTAAGAGAGTTTCATAGGCTTATTGGGTATAAGACTGATGTTCAAAACTCAATTACAATCCTATACAGTAGTCAAAAACCACTATAAAACAAAAACAAAAAGTCAAAAACAATAATAATAATTTTTAAAGATTCCATAAACTAGGAGCCGGCCCCGTGGCATAGGGGTTAAGTGCGTGCGCTCCGTGGCTGGCGGCCTGGGTTTGGATCCCGGGCGTGCACCGACGCACCGCTTCTTGGGCCATGCTATGGCAGCATCCTGCATAAAGTGGAGGAAGATCGGCACGGATGTTAGCTCAGGGCTAGTCCTCCTCAGCAAAAAGAAGAGGATTGGCATGGATGTTAGTTCAGGGCTGATCAACCTCACACACACAAAAAAAGACTCCATAAACTAGAAAGCATTAAAGATAGCTCTAATTAGGGATGCATAAGACCATTATAGGCGAATCAGCTGCTCACCTGTAGAGCTGAGTACAGGTGAGCTTACGTGGGCTAACAATGGGCTTGTAAGTAGCCTGCTGCAGACGATATGAGGTTGACCTGGATGGGAGGCTGTGCCTCATGCTGCACCTTACTGATTAGCACCACTCAGATTCCTGCACTGACAGATTCACCAACTGCAGTCTTTCCAGGGTGTAGGTCCCATCGCCATTCTGCTTAGATGTGGGTTGCTCAGCTCCCTTGAACATATGGCAGTTCGCCAGCCACATGAGATGCACACTCTCTGGATGGAATTTCTGCACATGGCAGGTAAGAGTCACCAAGTCCAAGGAGGGTGAAGACTGGGACACTGTCACTGCGCAAATAATGTAACTTGCTTCCCATCAGAAAGGACCAGTTTGGAGGTTTTCATCCAGATCTGCATATCCCGCTGGGTGCACATTTTTCTTATTTCTGCTGGACAACAAACAAGGGCACGGAAAAACTGAATGGTGAATGGGATTATCCCCGAGAATTGTTATAGCAGGCAGCTGAAGGCCAGCTCTCTCAGGGAGAGAGAGAATGCAGGTCAGAGCCCCTGTTGTGAAGATGTGTTGTTCTGCCAGCCCGGAATCCTGCCCACCCTCTCACTGGTAGTGATATGGGCTATAAAACACACAGGCAGGCACAGAGGCTCACATTCCTGTGGGGAGCTGTCCTTGCCCACTTCATGCAGTTCTGGTGAGCTGTCAGTCCTCTGCTTAGCTCTGGCTCGCCCAGGCGTGGCCAATCCTCATTTTCCCTTCTCCGAAAAAGCCAGTCATTCATTCTCGCAAGCTGATCCAAGCTGGACCAAGAAAAGCAGTGCTCTCCTCTGGGTCTGAACTTCTAGTGAGCAGCCCCCCCTAGTGGAGAAAGTCATCTGAGGACACAAACGGTGAGATGGAGGGAGGAGGAGAAAGAAAAGGGGCAGGAGAGGAGGAGGAGAAGGAGGAAGAAGAGGAGGAAGAGAGAAAGAAAGGTAGAGAAAGGAGAGAGAGAGAGAGAGCACACTGAGCAGTAGAGAGAATGAGAATCCCGCACCTGCACCCACCCTGTTCCCAGCTGAGTCAAGAATTCTGGTCTCTCTTTAAGACTGACTTCCAAAAACTTCCAGCTGAACCAATCTTGATTAATAGCATTCCTCGAAGGCACTTTGGTGCCAAACAGTCATTAACTTAATTTCGGCCATTTCCTGCAGTCAAGCGTTAAGGTGGAGATCTTTCAACCTGAAGATTGTATGGAATTGGGGAAGGGAGGTCCTGCTCCCTCTTCTTGGTGGGGGAGTGGGGGAGGGAGGGAGGAGTGGAATTTAGGGCGGAATGCCTGCGAGTTTTTTCTCCAGCCTAGGGTGTCCTCCCTTCCTTCCCCTTCATCCAGTGCTGCCCTGAGTCCCTGACCTCGTGCTGTCTACACTCCAGGCAGAAGGCCCAGGTTTTCACCCTGACCCTCCCAGCCATGCTGCCCAGAGGGGCTGGGTGAGAGGCCGCACTCACCTTTCCCCAGCCTGATGCCTGAGCAGGGTGATGTCTGCCCTCCCCCTCAGGGCAGAGATCTGACAGCAGGGACATCTCTGAGTCTTCACCACATGATCTGAGCACCTGCTCTGAGCCAGTATGGGACCTGGGTGCTAGAGACACAGAGATGTGTCAGATGGGTCCCCTGCCCTCGAGGAGGATCTGGTCAGGTGTGTGTGTGAGTGTTGGGGGTGGATAAACCAGCATTGACAACACAGGGTGTTGTCATCACATGTGATGAGAGCAGCTCTGGAGGGCATGGGAGCATGTCCTCTTAGCACAGAGCTCTGGTACCTTCCGCATCATGCTCTCCTCTCCTCTGATAATCACCAACCCACTCGCACACAGCACCCTGTGGTTTATAAAACACTTTCAGGAGTGGGTGCTCATTTTCATTTGCATCTCAACCGTGTGAGGCTGGTTTTATTGTCCCCAGTTCCCAGAAGAAGAAACTGAGACTCAGAGAGGTTTAGGAACTTACACAAGTCACACATGACATGTCAATGGCTAAGAAGGAAAGTTAAGCAGGTCTGCCTGGCTTCAGATCATCACTCATGGGTTCCTCTCTCCCTCTATCTTTCCCAAACTCACGGCCTTTCTGACCTAGATCTGGTAGCCACCCAGACTGGAGCTGATGTCAGGGAGACTGGGTGAGAGGTGGTCTCCTCTTTCACTCCCTGACCTCCCCTGGCCCCTTGCCCTTGTGAACATCGTCCTCCTCTTGACCCCCAAGATCCTATCATCTCCATTTCTCACAAGGTCCACATGGGCTAAAGATGCAAAACAGCCCCCTGGCAGGCAGGCACACAGCTCAGCTAGGTGCTCTGGGCCTCGGGTTCCCACCTGCAACACAAGGTGGCTGGATTGTAATCCCCGAGGGCCTTCTGCCTGCTCTGAGGGTCTCTGTGGGCAAGACTCAGACTCACCTGCGAGTCCCAGCACAAGGGTGGGCAGGAGGGATCCCAGGGCCTGCCCAGGTGTGGCAGTCATGGCAAGAGATTCGTAGAGTCTCTGGTCCGTGCTGGGTGCCAACCCACGGATGAGGCTCTACATGAGCCCAGGAGGCACTGCCTGGTCTCCTGAGACCATGGGGCAGGCCACGCGCTTCTGGGCCGCCCACCCACCCCCAGCCCTGGAAGCAGTGGTTGGAGTCACAGTGAGAGAAGTGGTCGCTGTGGCCCAGGCTTCCTTCCAAACCCCAAAACTTCAGGCATGAGTTCTCTGGCTGGGGAGATGTCTGCTGCCATTGGTCTGGGTGCTGAGTATCTCTGATGCCCCACAAGCCAGAGTGGGAAGGCGCTGGGCTCCACCCACATCAAGCCACAGAGCTCACTCTGATGTGGTGAGCCTCCTCCACGCTAAACAGACTGATGGAGAGCCTACTCTGGCCCAGAACCAGGGATGGCTTCTGGGACCACAGAGAGGATGGGATGGTTCCAGGAAGGGTTGGTGAAGTGGGCCTGGACATGTATGACCAAATATAACAAAGGGAGAACATGGACTGGGAAACTCAGCCCCTGCGCCACCACTTTACTAGGCTCGCATCGTGTCAGCTGGGGCTTCTCTTGCCCACAATTTTCTACCAGGCTCCGAGTTAGGGGAAGATGAATGTTAAAGGCAGCATCCATTGCCGTGGCCTCTCCCTTTGCTACCTTTCCATCCCTTTACTCTGCTTTATTTGGCTTCCCCAATGGCCAGCCCTGACATATACACCTATTTGCTAGGGTCTGTTTCCCTGTGAAAAACGATTGGCCATGAGGATTGCTGTCTTTCGTTCGCTGCTATAACCAGCACCCAGCACTGTCTGGGCACAGAGTAGGTACTGAGTCTTAATGAATGAAGCTTTGGGGCCAGGTATGTTCTCAGGGCTGATAAAAAACAGCAAAGTTCGACCTGTGCCCCCAGCCATCCCATCGCCCCGTGCTCTGTACACTCAGCTACCTGTGGGGGACTAGTCGGCCTAGGGGAGACTGCTACGGAATTTCTCCCCTCACAACCCCCACTGCTGCCTCAGCCAAGCAAGGTATCCCGAGAAGATAGCTTCTGGAGATCGGGATGCCTGCAGGAGGAGGATGCCGGCTTCTCCTCCCCAGGTGTCTTCTGAGGAAGACAGTGGACTTGCTGCCCTGAGCACGAGAAAAAGGAACTGAAAAGAGACATCAGGACAGAGAGGTGGGGTGGCAGGGGAGCAGCCCGAACTTCCCCCATGCAGAGTGGCAAGGGGCAAGGTCCTCGGAGAGCTCAGAGCTTCCTGTCGATAGTCCACTCAAGATGGCCGTAGAAGCAAGAGCCGGCAGCATGGACTCCAGGGGCAGGAGCTGTGAAGCTGGATCAGATCATACACGAGAGAGCTATGCAGCTGGCACCCCCTACAACACACACAGCACATGCACACACGCATGCACACACATGCACACACACACATGCACACACACACATGCACACACACACATGGCCCGCCAAAGGATCCACACCTGCGACCCAATTCAGGAAAGGGAGGGGGAACAGAAGAACGCTTCGCATCCACCCCTTCCAGATCCCTCGGTGGAGACTTGGGGGCAGCACTGGCTGTGGTGAGAGAAGGAGGGTGTGATATTGACATGACACTGGATGTGATATTGACATTTGGAACCAGCCTGGTTTGGACTGGGTTTAAACAGGGCGTGACACAGAATAGCTTTTCCAGAAAAGTTTTATAAAATGATTCATCTGTGGTCCCATTCTGCAAGTGTCCAGAAACGTGGGCTCTGCCTAAGAGACCAGAGAGAGGCAGGAAGGAAAAATTTGACAGAGCCGAGGTGAAAGCAGCGCTCAGAGACCAATGAAACCAGGTCACGTTGGCCCCCCTGCAAAATGCAGACAGTTCAATGACGTGGTCTCACCAGCCACTGGACCTTGGTCCAGCCTGAGCCTCCGTTTCCTCATCTGTCACAACAGGCTAGTGACATCTGCCTGTGACTGTGTCTTATGCAAGTGAAGTCTAAAGTCCTGAGCATAAAACAGGAGCTAAATAAATGTGTTTCCACCCTAAGAAGTGTGACCTGCCCCCATACCCTTCACGCTGCTTCTACCTGTTAACTCCTCCCACACCCTTCTGCTCTTAGCTCAGCTCTGTCCATAGAAACACAGTGTGAGCCACGAGGGGAGTTTTAGATTTTATAGCATCCATATTGAAAAAGTATTAAGAAACAGGTGTAATTAATTTGAACTAATATATTTTATTTAACCCAATACCTGAAATCATATCACTTCAACATGTAAACAATATAAAAAATACTGTGCTATTTTACATTATTTTTTCCCTTAGTGTTTGAAATTTTCAACAAAGTGAAATGAAGTCTTACCAAAACAAAACAGTTGTGTTTAACAGAAAAAATATATATCTATATTACACTGCTTCAGTTTTTAAATTTCAATTTCAATTAATAAAGATTAAATACAATTAAAAATTTAGCTCCTCTGTGGCACCAGCCACATTTCAAGTGCTCGACAACCACGTGTGGCCAGTGGCTGCTGTATTGGACAGCATGGTCTTGGGTGAAAGTTCCTCCCTCAGGAAAGCCTTCCCCACCCTGACACCCCCAGGGGTTCAGGTACTTCTCTCGCATAGCATTTATCACAGCTGTATTTAATTTTTAATTTGCAATTACAGTCATGTGTCGCTTAATGATGGGGATACGTTCTGAGAAATGTGTCATTAGGCGATTTCATCATTGTGCAAAAATCACAAAGTGTACTTACACAAACCTGGATGGTACAGCCTACTACATACCTGGGCTCTATGGTACAGCCTATTGCCCCTAGGCTACAAACGTGCAGAGAGTGTTAGTGTACTGAATACTGTAGGTAATTGTAACACAATGGTATTTGTGTATTTAAATATATCTAAACACAGAAAAGGTACAGTATAATAAAATGTTACACCGGTATATGGCACTTACCATGAACGGAGCCTGCAGGATGGAAGTTGCTCTGGGTGAGTCAGTGAGTGAGTGGAGAGTGAACGCAAAGGCCTGGGACATTACTGTACACAACTGTAGACTCTATAAACACTGTACACTAGCTAACAGTAAATTTATAAAAAGTATTTTTCTTTATTCAATAATTAACCTTAGCTTATTGTATCTTTTTTACTTTATAAACTTTTTAATTTTTTTAACTTTTTGACTCTTTCGTATCAACACAGCTTAAAACACAAACATATTGTACAGCTCTACAAAATTATTTTCTCTCTTTATATCCTTATTCTATAAGCTTTTCTCTATTTAAAAAAATTTTTTTTTTACTTTTTAAACTTTTTTATTAAAACTAAGACACAACCACTCACATTAGGCTAGGCCTACCCAGGTCAGGATCATCAATATCACTATCTCCTACCTCCACATCTTGTCCCACTGGAAGGTCTTCAGGGGTAACAACACGCATGGAGCTGCCATCTCCTGTGATAACAATGCCTTCTTCTGGAACACGTCCTGAAGGACCTGCCTGAGGCTCTCCTTGAGGAGGTGTCACTCTTTCCAGAAGCATGTCTTGGTGGTTAGCTTGGTTTGTTTCTTTTTTCATCATAGATTCGCTTGTAAGCAGATAACACACCATGAACATTCCTTTCTATCAATGAAAACCTTTTGGTGTTGGGGTCCATGGTTTCAAACTTTTTAAGGAGCTGGTTGATGTCTGCAAAAGCTTCTGCTAAACTCTTCACTGTGAATTTTCTTGGGGTTTCTTCTTTTTCTTCTTCTGCAATTTCCTTTTCTCTTGATTCTTCTTCAGCTGTACATTCCTGTTCCAGCTCCAACAACTCCTCATTAGTCCATTCTTCAGGAACCACCTCTATGAGCTCCTCAGTGTCATCCTCCTCCACACCCTGACTAAAGTTATTTGCCATCTGGACTACAGCCTTGTTGATTTTTGCAAGCTCCTCGTCTTTGGGAAATCCTTTGAAATCATGGATGAACCTCTTGAGTATCTTCTTCCAGATGCCATTCATACACTCCTTGGTGACATCACCCCAAGCCCAAGCAAGATTCTTGATGTAGTCATAGGTGTTGTAATCCTTCTAGAATTGCATCAGTGTCTTCCTCAGTTGCAGCAATAGCCTGGACAAAGTTCCTTCTCAAGTAGTAGGCCTTAAAAGCTGCTATAACTCCTTGATCCATTGGTTGGATCAAAGAGGTGGTGTTTGGAGGGAGAAAAAACACTTTGATATTGGGATGAAGATCACCAATACAAGGAAGTTGCCCAGGAGCATTATCAACAATAAGCAAAATCTTGAAAGATATGCCATTCTCCAAACAGTACTTCTCCATTTCAGGGATAGCAATCCAGGAGGGCATCTTGGAAGAGGAGCTTGGTCGTCCATGACTTCTTACTGCTCCTGTAGTACAGTTACACTGGCAGTGTGTGCTTACTGATATGCTTGAAGGCCCTGGGGTTCTCACTGTGCCAGATCACAAAGGGTTTCAATTTGTAGCTGTAACTCGCCCCCAAGAAAGACTGTTATCCCTTAAAAGCCTCGAAACCTGGCATTGACTTGGCCTCCTTATGGATGAAAGTCCTTTTAGTCATCCCTTCCTGGAATTGGGAAGTTTCATCCATACGCAATATTAGCTCTGGCATGTAATTTTCCTCCACAATTTTGGAGTTTCCAAAAATTCTTCAGCTGCCTTCACATCAGCACTCGCAGACTCACCACTCACTTACATTATGTCACAAATAATGATTCTTGAGTCATTTAAACCACCCATAGCTAGCAGTAAATTCAACATCATACTCAGGTCCAGCTTTTTCTTTCAACATCACAAAATTTTTTCTTTGTCTGTGATTGTCACTGTGCTGAGAGAGATACGCTTCTGTGACTGGTCTTCAATCCAGGTCGCTAGTAGTTTCTCCATGTCTGATATAGGCTCTTCTCAAATTGTTGTTAGTCTCACTGCCTTCAATGAAGCAGATCCTTTAACAGCTTCCATCACTTTGTTCTTGTTCTTCAAGTTCGTAGCTAGGGTGGAATGGGACGTGCTTGACTGGGGACCAATAAGCATCACTGATTTTCCACCTTTGTAGTCCTTAATCCCTTTTAATTTTGTTTCCAGGTCAGTCATCAATGTGGCCTCTTACTGGCAACATTAGTAGTGGATTTTGTACTCTGAGCGGCCATAATGAACAAAATAACATGAGATTAAATGAAGCACAAGAGAAATTACAGGCAAATATCACTGATGACATTGATGCAAAAATCCTCAACAAAGTATTAGCAAACTGAATACAATAGTACATTATAAGTATCATACACCGCAACCAAATGGGATTTATTTATTCCAGGGATGCAGCAATGGTCCAACATCCTCAAATCAACCAATGTGATACACTACGTTAACAAGATGATGAATAAAAATCACGTGATCATCTCAGTGGATGCAGAGAAAGAATTAGACAAGAATCAATGTCAATTTATGATAAAAACTCAATAAAATGGGTATAGAAAGAGAGAAATGAAAGTATCTCAACATAATAAAGACCATATATGACATACCAATAGCCATCATCATAGTGAATGGTGAAAAAGTGAAAGCTATCTCTCTAAGTACCAAGTGCAACACAAGGACGTCCACTCTCACCTCTCTTATTCAACATAGGGTTGGAAGTCCTAGCCAGAGTGATTAGGAAAGAAAAAGAAATAAAAGGTATCCATATGGGAAAAGAAGAAGTAAAACTGTCACTATTTGCAGACGACATGATTCTATATAGAGAGAACCCTTAAGAATTCATCAAAAAGCTATTAGGAATAATTTACAAATACAGTAAACTTGCAGGGAACAGAATCAACATACAAAAATCAGTTGCATTTCTATACACTAATCACAGAGGGGCAGAAATTGAAATCACGAATACAATCCCATTTTCAATTGCAGCAAAGAGAATAAAATACCTAGGAATAAATTTAACCAATGAGGTGAAAGACTATACCCTGAAAACTATAAGACATTTTTGAAATGAATTGTAGAAGACATAAAGAAATGGAGATATTCTGTGCTCATAGATTGGAAGAATAAAGATAGTTAAAATGTCCATACTACCTAAAGCAATTGACAGATTCCGTGCAATCCCAATCAGAATCCTAATGACATTTTTTCACAGAAATAGTACAAAGAATCTTAAAATGTATATGGAACAACAAAAGACCTTGAATAGCCAAGGCTGAGAAGAAAGAACACAGTTGGAGGTATTGCACTTCCTGATTTAAAAATATATTACAAAGTTAGAGTAATCAAAACAGCATGGCACTGGCAGAAAAAGACACACACAGATCAATGGAACAGAACTGATAGCCCAGAAGTAAACCCACACATCTAAGGACAACTAAATTTCAACAAAGGAGCCAAGAACATACAATGGAGAAAAGAAGTCTCCTCAATAAATGGTGTTGGGAAAACTAGACAGCCGTATGCAAAAGAATGAAAGTAGACCTTTATCTAACTCCATACACAAAAATTAAGTCCAAATGGATTAAAGACTTGAATGTAAGACCTGAAATTATAAAAGTCCTGGAGGAAAACATAAGCAGTATGCTCTTTGATAGTGGTCTTAGCCATATCTTTTTGAATATCACATCTCCTTAGGCAAGGGAAACAAATGGAAAAATTCAAAAATGGAACTACATCAATCTAAGAAGCTTCTGTAGGCAAAGGACACCATCAGCAACATGAAAAGACAACCCACCAACTGAGAGAAAATATTTCCAAATCCTATATCTGATATGGGATTAAATATCTAAAATATATGAAGAACTCATACAACTCAACAAGAAAACAGCAAACAACCGGATCAAAAAATGGGCAGACAATATGAACATTATTCCAAAGAAGATATACAGATTGCCAAGAGGCATATGAAAAGATGTTCAACATCACTAATTATTAAGGAAATGCAAATCAAATTTATGATGAGATAACATCTCACACCCGTCAGAATGGATATTATTAAAAAGATGAGAAACAAGAAGTGTTGGAGAGGATGTGGAGAAAAAGGAACCCTCATACACTGCTGGTGAGAATCAAATCGGTGTAGCCACTATGGAAAACAGTGTTGTGGTTTCTCAAAAAACTGAAAATAGAAATACCATATGACCCAGCTATTCCACTTCTGGATATTTATCCAAAGAATATGAAAACAGTAATTTGAAAAGTCATATGCACCCCAGTGTTCGTTGCAGCATTATTCACGGTAGCCAGGACTTGGAAGCCACCCAAGTGGCCATCAACAGATGAATGGATAAAGAAGATGTGATATATATATATACGCACATACAGTGGAATACTACTCAGCCATAAAAAGATGAAATCGTGCCATTTGCGACAACATGGATGAATCTTGAGGGTATTATGCTAAGTGAAATAAGTCAGATGGAGAAAGACAATTACCATATGACTTCACTCATATGTGGAAGATAAACTAACAAACAAATACATAGAAACGGAGAATACATTGGTGGTTACCAGAGGGTAAGGGCATATGGAGAGGGTGAAAGAGTAAATGGGCACATATATAGGGTGACAGGTGGAAACTACACTCTTGGTGGTGAACAAGATACAGTCTATACAGAAGTCAAAATGTAATAATGCACACCTGAAATTTATATAATGTTATTAACAATGTAACCTCAATAAAATAAATAGAAAAAAGAAAAACTCCTGGTTATTTAGCAAGACTGAGCTCCAAAAGGAACTGTGCTACCTTCAGAAAACAACTGAGTACTCACCAAGACGATGCCTCGAGCCCAAGGACAGAGGCTTGAATTGGGATGACAAAGCCTCTCCTGATATTGAGTAAAGTCCAAGATCTCAAAACACGAGGAGAGCAGAGCTCGGAATCTGAGAGGAGACTCACCAAACTGAAAGCAGGTAGCAACTCTCAGAAGTGAGGAGCACAGGGGCTTGGTGGGTGTACCGTGCTTGATTTTTGGGGTCATAGTCTCTCCAGAGTCGCCTCCTTTGGATCTCACTTTTCTGACACCATACATGTCAGCTTGAAAACAAATTCACTTGTTAATTTGTCCTCAAAATGAGTTTATTTGGGAATAGCCAAAAGTGTTGCAATTTTGAATGTGCATGCTATGGAGAATCATAGACAAATCCAGAAGACAAAGGAGGGGAGCTTGCTTTTATAGAGAAAAACGGGGAGTAGAGAGGGGTTGTTCTTAATCAAAGTCCGTTGGAGGAAAGTAACAGTGAAACTGAGCAAGGGTTCAATCTGTTCGCCACAAGATAAAAGGCCAAGCAGGCAGTGGTAGAGAAAGAACTTTAATAAGCAATAAGCTAGCATATCAGAAGATGGTGGACTATTGTCCTCAAAAAACTCATCTTAAAGGGGAACTTATTTGGAAATGACTCACACGAGGCAAACGGGGTTTGGGAGGGAGCTCAGAAGTGTCAAGTGATGGATGACCGCAGAGCGTTGGGTGCTTCTCTGTAGCAGATCTGCTGAATGCAACATTGTTGAAGAATCTAAGAAAACCTCAGTTACTTCTCTATCTAAGATAGAAGGAACGGTTTCAGCAGAGGACAAATTATTCTTTCTACAGTCACACAGTAGCTTTCCTATGTGCAGTTCTAAGCATTATTCCAAAGCGCATTGTGAGAATAAGACAGGGAGGAGTGTATGTGGCCTTGGGGGCTGAAGTTCAAAGAACCTTCTGCACAGGGGCAACTGCTCAACGCTCCTGTGAGACACTTAGTCAGGCGGAGGGCTGTCAGCAAGCTACTCTCTTTATCAGCGGTGCTCCTGCTGTTCTGCAAAGCAAGCTCAGAAAATTTGATTACTTTGTTCCCCACATTAACCTTGTGGGTGCAAGCTGGTTTCACCTAGTCCTGGGAAACTTTAACTCCTTCATCCTTGCTTTCAATCCCCACTGTCTTATAATCATTCCTCAATCTTGAGGAATGAGGTGAAGACTGCTCTAGCTGCTTCCTGTTGTGAAAGGGTGAAGATCAGGGTCAGAGTAATGAAACTGTTCTACCTTCATTTTAAAATATTTTGGGTACCAGCTGGGGAGAGTGAGATACTGTTTGCATGACTAATATTTCAGTACTCTGATCATTGGCTTTGGAACAACACATAAGTTTACATTTTAAAATTACATAGATGACCACACATATTAGCAACATAGACAGCCCACATTTTAGTATCCCTTTGTAATGGACCTTAAACCTTGGGGAATCCAGGAGAAGAGGCCTGTTAACCAATCAAGGTTAGGGGCTGGAATCTCATGGGAAATCTGATATAGCCAAGTAGCCTGTTGTCTGATAGTCCAACAAGTATGGCAAGAACCTGGGAGTCATTAATTACTTATCTTTAGGAGACCATCTTCTGAACAGCAACTTGTGGTCTGTCAGGGATTCGTTTGTCCATTCAGAAAAGTCACTGTCTAGAGCATGATGCTAGCCAAGGTTTGGGAGATCCAGGTTGTGATGTACCTCTATGGCATGGTTTCCATTCCCTTTGGTATTTCACATACGGTCCCATCTTGTGTTTCTAGGATTTTAATAGGACCCAGTCTCCACAACAAAGATGGTGCAGAGAAACATCTGACAGTGCCTAGTTCCTTAAGTTAAGTTTTTATTCTGGGTCTTTTGGATCATCTCTAGAACATAGGAAGGGTCTCCCAAAGTTAGGCCTATCTTGTGTAAGCAAGTAACCAGGTATTTGAGAGATAGTTTTGTAGAGAAACAAAAGAAAAACTAGGTTAATGATTGGCACAAATTATAAACTAATTCCTGAGGCCAGGGGATGCCCAGTCAAGAAGTCTTCTAAACTTTTTGAGTGGCTTACACAGCAACAGGCATGAAGATTGTTCATACAGGGGCTGTCACGGTGCTTTCTCTTACGTTCACATCAAGTTGTCCAGCTTTAGTTTGCAGGGCTTCAGGAAAAACAGTGGTCTCAGTTTGAAATGATTCCAAATGAAAAGGATGGAAAGAATTGAAAACATTAATTTGGAGATCTGTACAGATATTTGAGGAAACTAGAGGAATTCAGGATCCCGTCCAGTTTACAGACAGAAAACAACAACCTCAAAGACAATTTACAGAACCAGAATCTTATATTTACAAATATGTATTATAGTTTCTGTTGAAACAACATTTTTCTCTCTATGGTCACCCTCATTTTTACCAAAGACAGTCAAACTAAGACCTATTGGTTTATAAAATAAGTCTAGTTTCAATGAACTTGGCCCAATTATTTACATAAACATAGCAAGAATAACAATTGATCATATAAGCTCTTTTTAAATCTGCTTTGCTGGAACTTTTCATAAAGAATCTCAGCTTGAACTTTAAAGGCCTCTCAAGGCCAGGGAAGCCAAGCCAAGGACTTTAAAAAAAAAAAAAAAGAAACCAAAGGCAGACAAATCTGTGGCCAGTAATAAATTTCTAATATTTTATCTTATGGAGAAATGACCTAGATACTCAATAAATTTCATCATTTAATTTAACTTAGCAAAACACAGAAGTTTTAAGTTACCAAAAGATTTTGAAGTAAATATACCATAAAACATAATCATTGTGCCCAAAATCTCTTACCCATTTTCATTTATCTAAGTCATTTGTTCCCAACAATTACATTTCAATTACTCATAAAAACTTCAGGTGACATTAAATCAGTTATCGATGATCTTAAGTTGTGTTAAGTACATACAACATAACACATCTGTTTAGTTTACTTCTTCCCAATAATTATTTTTAGATTGCCTATAAAACTCTCACAAGACATCAGAAAAAATCAGCTATAATTCTAAGTTATTATTTTTAATGACAAATTTTGTAACAGAGAGAACATGTTTGTAACCTATCCCATGTTGATAACTCTGAAACCATGTTTATTTCAAACAAACCAACAAACATAAACAAGCTTTCATTTGCCAAAGATCATTTTATACCATGTTAACTTGAAAGACATCTGGGCAAGTTTCTATTACCATTAGAAATAAGTTATATAAGCACTTACTTCAAGCCAATGAAATAGAGATCCTTTATAAATTATATTATCTGGAGGCAGGCAAATATAGATGGAGTCAGATACACACAAACAGAGATCTTCAAAATTTTAGGAAGATCTCAGGTACAAAACTCAAAAGAATAGTTGAAACCAAATTTCTCGCTGGCAGATGGACCTGCTCAGTTGGCTACAGAAGTTTTCACTAAATATTTTTTTTTTTTTTTTGCTGTAAGAATCCTTTTGTCTTCTAGAAGTATCTGCATATTAATCAAAGATGGTATTCCATTACGAGAGGTTTTGAATCCTCTCTTTTAAGGGTGTCCCCTTAAGGTTGCCTTGTCTGAAACAGAGGTTCCCCAGAATGGCCATTTTAAAGTGAGATCTCCTTCAGCATGTTTAATTAACATTGCCTGAAGGGTAGATTCATATAGTCTTACAATATCAGGCAGGGGAAACATTCCCCAGTAATACACAATGTTTATAACATAATCTATAATACAATCAGGCAAACGAGATGCAATCCTTTCACAGAACGCCCATTAAATATACCAGATTTTTTCAAAGTTTTATCTTGATTTTTATCAACTTTTATAACTCTAAGCAAAGCTCCTCTTAGGATTACATTAACGGGTGTGAGCGTTATGATATTTTGTAGGGGAAGTATTCACAGCTACATATAACATCCATTTCCAAAAAACATTCAGGCAGAGTTGACATGACCTAATCATATAATATTAGTTTAAACACTTTAATCTTGATAATTTTACTAACCTTAGCAGCCTAACTGTTGCCCAAGCAATTGCTGGTCAGGTTTCTCATTGCGATTTCTGCTTTCTGGCTTTTCAAAATTTTTTCAAACTAGGGTGCATATAAGGGGCCTGTTTGGAGTCCTTTAATGCTAGAGGGGCTGGTAGAGGGTCCCTTTAGCCCATCCAACCTTAGGCAGTGTTTTATTAAAACCTTTGTTTTAACCTCATTCACGTCTATTTCATGTATCCCATTTTTCTTTATAATAACCAGCTGAAAATTTCTATCCTGCTGAGATGAGTCCTATGACTCTTCCCTTTCTGATTCCTCTCTGTTTTTTCCTCTTTAAATCTTCTCTTCATTTACCCGACTGTCTTATTTACCTTATTATTTTTTTAAAACTCCTGTAAAACTTTCCACCTGGTTGAGAGGAGTCCCCTTATTTCTCTCCCAGCTTCAGTTCACTCCTCTGTTAACTCAATGCCTTCATTAGCATCTGTAAGACCATGAATTGAAACTGAAACTCTGAGTTTGATTAAGTCCTTAAGACTAGTCATTGTATTTCCTTTTTCATAGGTATCAATAAAACAGTTCTTTCTGTTGAGAGCTCTCTAAAACTTTTCCAACTTAAGGATCCACTGTTTGGCCATTTGTTCTCTCTGGAGTCCAAAGAATACTGTGGCCCTGTGGTGTTACAAAAGAAAATCATCCTTTTTTAGACAACAGCTTATAACTATAATCAGACCATCTACTCATAATTAGCCCAAATGGGCTCCACTTCGGGACAGATGGCACGTTCCCCATTCCAATACACAGAGATGGACAGACATACAGATCCAGACACAGAAAAACCAGGTACCAGTGCAGTGCACAGGTTCCCAGATTCTGGGTAAAAGGCCTACAACTATTCCCACTCCAAATGTGTGCCCATGTGGCCCCTCATGAATGGGAAGGACCCCAGAAGGCCCCCCTGCAAATGGAAGGGCCAGATGGCCCCTCCACAAATGGAAGGGACCCCAGATGGCCCCTCCATCAATGGAATGGACCCCAGATTGCCTTTCCATGAATGGAAGGGAGACCAGATGGCTAAATCATAACAGGAACGACCCCAGATGGATGGGAAGGGAGTTCATGGGTGTCCCTGAGGTGACTTACCGTACTCCAGACTGGGCCTGTCGACTCACCAGATAGTTGTTTCTCTTTTCCACCACAGACAATATTCAGAGGCAGCCAGCATTGGTACAGGAAATCAAAAGGGACAAATCACTGAGACAAAAGGGCTTTGACAGCTGCTAGGGACTTACCCAAGAGATTGTCCATCCACAATCAGCTAGCCATAGGCAGAACTATATCATCCCATCTGGGTCGTCAAGTTGATACTGAACAAGGGCTCGATCTGCTTGTTTCGAGTTAAAAGGCCAAGCAGGTGGTGATAGAGAAAGAATTTTAATAAGTGATAAGATAACATATCAGAAGATGGTGGACTATCATCCTCAAAAAACCCACCTTAAACGGGAACTGATTTGGAAATGACTTATACAGGCAAAAGGGTTTGGGGAGGAAGGGTCAGAAATGTCAGGTGATGGATGACTGTAGAACATTGGGTGCTTCTCCGTAGCAGATCTGCTGAATGCAACATTACTGAGGAATCTAAGAAAACCTCAGTTACTTCTTTATCTGGGACAGAAGGAGCAGTTGGGGCAGAGGACAAGTTATTCTCTCTACCAGTCACAGAATAGCTTGCCTATGTGCAGTTCTAAGCTTTTTTCCGAAGCACATTGTGAGAATAAGATGGGGAAATGGTGCATGTGGCCTTGGGAGCTGAAGTTAGAAGAGTCTTCTACACAGGGACAACTGCTCAATGCTCCTGTGAGATGCTTAGTCAGGTGAAGGGCTGTCAGCAAGCTACTCTCTTTATCAGCAGTCCGCCTGCTGTTCTGCAAGGCAAGCTCAGAAACTTTGGTTACTTTGTTTCCCACATTAACCTTGTGGTACAGGCACAGTTTCATCCTAATCAAGGGAAACTTTAACTCCTTCATCCTTGGTTTCAACAGTTCATGGTGGAAACGGCTTGTCATTGGGTGAGCTGTGGTGTTTGTCATTTGCTGTGGTGCTGCTGGGTGGGAGAGAAATATTCCTTCAGTAGTCAAGTAGTTTTACTTCCTGTGGAAAGTACAAAGGTAAGTCTCTTCTTGTTTGGAGTAACGGATGATGTATGATAGGGCAAGAGAGCTGCCCCTACAGGCCTTCCCTAATCCAATTTAGTTAAGTTCCTTTGTTAATTCCCATACTTTTCTTCCTTCCTCCCTCCTCCTCTCCAATCCTTCCTACTTTCAATTTCTTCCTATCTTCCCTTCCTTCCTTCTATCCTTTCCTTCCTTCCTTCCCTACTTCCTCTCTCTTTCTCTTTCTCTCTCTCTCTCCTACAACTTCCAGGACTATTTTGAATAGGTGTTGAGAATGGACATCCTTGCCTTGTTCTTTGTCTTAGGGAGAAAACCTCCAGTCTTTCACCATTAATTATAACGATAGCTGTAGGTTTTTCTGTAGATTTTCTTTATCAAATTTAGGAAATTCCCCACTATTTCTAGTTTGCTGAGCGTTTTCATCATGAGTGAGTGTTGCATTTTGTCAAATGACTATTCTGCATCAATTGATATATCATGCAATTTTTCTTCTTTAAACTGTGGATGTGATAGATTACAGTGATTGATTTTCAGAAGCAGCTTTGCATGCCTGGAATAAATATCACTTGGTATATAGCTTTACACATTGTTAAATTCTATTTTGCTGATATTTTCTTGAAGATTTTTGTGTCTAACCTAATGATATTAGTCTGTAGTTTTGTTTTATTTTGTTTCTGGAACAGTCTTTATCTGGTTTTGCTGTCCAGGTAATAATGGCCTCATAACATGAGTAGGGAGGTGTCCCCTCCTCTTCATTTTCTGGAAGAGATTGTATAAAATTGGTGTTAATTCTTCTTAAATGTTTGCTAAAATTCTCCATGGGCCTGGATGTGTCGTATATCTTATTTTCTCCTCAAACTTCACGACTTCGTCCTCCTTCCTCCTTCTCAGATAATGGTCATCCTTCCTCTTTCATCTGGTCTGACACCCTCAAGCCATCTGCTGTGGCAATTGGGACTCAAAGCCTCTGCCAATGGACCAATGGTCTTGGGGAGAGGGCTCCACACGGCTGCTCAGCTCTTCAACGTGTAGAGGCAGAACCGTTCAGTTCTGTGGGGAGCCTGCAGGGCTCAGCTTCCACCACTGACCCAGAAAGATGGGTCTCTAGTGACCACTTCTGGCCAATGTTCCATGAGCACTCAAACCTCCGCAAATTTACAGTGATTATCTCTGGAAGGAGGCATTGTGGATTCTTTTCCTGCTTTAAAATTTCCTGTTTTCCAACATATTTTTCTCCACTGAGCAGGTAGCATTTGTGTGGTGGTAATAAGTTTAAAAGACAGATCCTCGGTTCCCAGGGGCTGGGGAACGAGAGCTGTGATGTGTGCAGTGCTCAGCCCTGTGACCCTGGGGTGAGTCCCTTACCTGCACAAAGGGTGTGCAACAGACACGGCCACTGGGAGATTTTGTGAGCTCGCGGGCATCCCAGTCTAGCTCTCTAAATTCTGTCTATTCTGGGGTGGGACAGAGAAAACACTCCCAAAAGAAATTATGGAGGAACAAGTAGGGAGAACACTGTAAACAGGACGAGGGATGCCCAACACAAACCCGAGCACCCACTCACCTGTGAGTCCCAGCAGCAGAGGCAGCAACAGGGATGGCAGAGGTGCACAGGATGAGGGGGCAGGGACAGGCATCCTGGCCCTTGGAATCAGCTCTGTCAGAATGTGGTCCTAGAGAGGCCTAGGACTCTGTGCTCTGAGGAGCGAGGATAGTTCCTGCCTCCTTGATATCAGAGGAAGGGGACTGAGATGAGAGGGATGATGGTGGGACTGTGCCACATTTTCTGAAATTATAAATTGGAGAGACAAGGTTGCTACAGGCTCAGATATCGATGCTGGAAATGTCCGGGGTTCCAGAGTGGAGAGACAGAACTTCTGCAGATTTGTGTTTCTTCTCAAGCCTCCTTCCATCTGAGGCTCTCCACAACCCCGTAGTCCTTGCCTATCTAGGAGCCCCAGCAACACGTCTCGGCCAGTGGCTTCTGGAACCTCGTGATGGGCAGATGTGGTCCAGCTACTACGTGAACCCAACATCTGGGCCTCACTGAGCTGCACAGCTGCAGGAAGGAGGCTGGATCTCTATGGCCTCACCCTCTTAGAAACAGAGTTGAACTTTATAAGAGACACTTACCCCCACTTTAGGGGTGTTAGAGATAGAAAATGAGCCCTAATGCAATGTCTGATACGGGCTCCTGGCTGTGCTATGGATGCCTGCATACAATACTGGAAGCTGCCTCCTTCTCCTTCCTACAGAGGAATTGTGTTTGCCTGGGAAAGAGGTTAGAGTTTTGGAGATGGTGATGTTTTGTGCTTTAGAGGATGGAGCGGCATACAGGGAAGGTGGGCCTTGGAGAAGTCTCTCCAAGAGAGAAAGCAACATACCTGCAAATACACCTGGTTAGATGAAGACTGCTTCTCATCTCTGTGCTTGGTCAGGTGCAAGCTTTAGAAGAAGGGAGTGGAGTGGCAGAAGAAACACTCTCAGAAAGAGAGAGGAACCAGCATGTTTACCTCCCTCTATTTCACCTCTGCAAGGGACTCTAGCCAAACACAAATGTTGTGTTAAGGACTCTCAGCCCACACTCAGCTGGTGACTCTAGTGTCCAAGCCTCGAGAACCTGGCACTAACTGCTATAGCCATTTCCCCATTGCTTCCTTGCGACCTCTGCCTCCTCCTCAGAGAACAACTGGATGTCAAGATACAATCTAGGTTCAAATCTTAAATCCATTGCCTGGTACCTTAGTAACCTTGAGCCTATCATGCAGACCTATGCACACTTTGACCTTGAAATATTCATTTGTATGCTTCAAATATTCAAAACTGAGTTCATAATCTGCACCCAAACATTCCCTTCTCCCACCCCACACTATTCAGTATGTGGCCCATCCTCTGCCCATGGGGTGAAACCAAGAAGGGACCCATGTTCTACACCCTCACTCATCCACCCATATCTGTCTCCTACCAGACACTGTTGGGTTTGCCTCCATAATACCTCTTGAACCTATTTCTCCGTCTCCATCATCATCACTTGCCTGAATGAAAATAATTGCCTCTTAACTATGCTACCTCCATCTTCTCTTGTCTCCTGTAATCTCTACCTCCTACTTCACCCAGAGGGGGCTTTGACAACACAGATCTGATTATATTCCTTTCTTGCATAAACACTTGTGGATTCTCATCTGTCTTAGTATAGTAAGACCATATGGTCTATGATATATGGTATTGTAAACAATCCCTCCTTCCCTGACTGCTTGGCCCCTAGAAACCAAGGGATATCCACTTCTTCCAGTACTCAACACAGCCTCTTTGTCCCAGGTTGGATTCCCTGGGAAACAGACTCTGAGATGAACACTAACAAGCAAAACGTTTTTCAGAGAGTACATTTAAGATGAATATCTGTGGAAGGCAGGAGAAGGAAGCAGGATTGGATAGAAGGAGAAGTTGAGCTGCAATGAAGTATCAATGAAGACCTCAGCATTCCTCCCATGGAGTTCTGGTGCTAGAATGTTCCTTCAGAATGTCCTGAGCCGGAGTGAGAGGGTTGAGCCTTTATATCACCATGTAGATGAGTCATTGGATGTGGCATGTTATTCGGCATGACCCTGGGCAAGGAGGCTCTCCTCAGCTGAGTTAATTCCAAAGAGGGATGACAGCTGAGGGCCATCTTCTCCAGCCTGGTGCATCACAGCATCCACCAGCCTCTTCAGAACGTCTTCCACTTGGGAATCCTTGGACTCAGGACAGGTATTAACTCCCCCACTGTTAGATCCTCAAAGCTACTTCATCTCACCCAGCTATCCAAAGAGCACTAATCCCATTGATGAGGATGGAGCCCTCATGATCTAACCACCTTCCAAAAACCTCACCTGCTGACATGATCACATTTGGATTTAGGATTCTCACATGTGAATTTCAGGGTGACAGAAACATTCAGACCATTGCATGATCCAATTTTATTTTCTTGCTCAAATTGTTCCATCTTTGGCCTTCAAGAGCTCTTTCGTTTGTTCCTGCACCACTTTGATGTACTCCCATCAAGGTGGTTTGTTTTTTTCTGGTACTTCCTTATTTTCTAGATGATGCTGAATTTATTTTTTATTTATTTATTTTGGTGAGGAAGATTAGCCCTGAGCTAACATCTGATGCCAATCCTCCTCTTTTGCTGAGGAAGATTAGCCTTGAGCTAACATCCGTGCCCATCTTCCTCTACTTTATATATGGGATGCTTGCCACAGCATGGCTTGATAAGCAGTGCATAGCTCCATGCTTGGGATCTGAATCTGTGAACCCCAGGCTGCCGAAGTGGAGCACCTGAACTTAACCACTATGCCACCAGGCTGCCCCCAAGATGATGTTGAATATTTGATGGGACTTTTTAAACACAAAGAAGGGAGAGTAGTCTTTAACAAAAGGGCTTCAGAAGAGAAAAATCATATAGTCAAATGAAGAGGAACTTTATTTTGAAACCCAACATCTAGTAGAAACTAATATACTCAATGAAGTATTCATTCATTTATTTTTTTAAAAATGTGATGATCTAGTAAGACGGCAGTCACTGTTCTGACATCTGAGGATGCAGATAGTCCCTTCTCTGTTAGAAGTGATATCCTCTTTGAGGAAGAGACACACAACACAGGCAGGGTTTACTTTGCACGGTGCTGATATGCATGAATTTCAGTTACGACAGCTCAGTTAAATAACACCAGTCCCCATCACATGGTTCAAATTCCAGTGACCACAGTAAATTTACTGTGAGCAATTGCACAAGTACAAACTTTGCCGCTCACTCTGCTTCAGTCCACAAATCACCATGTAACAAACAGATACTCATTGTGATCAGTAACCAATCACGTGACTTCTTTCACAGTCTGAAGTCATTGATCACTGTGACTTTGTTACTCAGTTTATGCACAGACAGCAAAGCAAGTAGCTGTGTTGTCTCATTTCCCAGTGATGAACCCACATGACATTTTACAAAAATGAATTATTGCAAAAGGGAATGGGCAACAGAGATGAAAGTGCAATGGAGAAACGAAAAGTGATAAAGCTGGAAGTGAAATTCAAATAGAATGTAAGTGGAGTCATAGAAGAAAGAGCTGAGTGGGAATGTTGACACTGGTGCTGTTAGAAATATTCCAGATGTGCAGCTACAGGAACTGAGTGATGGCAAACCTACCACATAAGAGAGGAAAGTAGTGGTGAGGAAAAGGGCGAAAATGTCCCAGAGGCAGTGACACCAGCAAAAATTCAAATTAATTGAAGTTTTGTTAAGATTTCACAACATTCAGAGCACAAGGGATAAAAATGTTGGAAGCTGTTCGAAATTTAGAAAGGAGTATGATGATTCACCAAGGCATAGAAAAGATGCTTGATCTGTGTCATAAATTATGCAATAAGAAGACGGCAAACACTATTCAAACTGCCCTTGGTAAGTTTTTAGTAAGAAATAAAATGCTTTAATTCTCAATGTTTCTAATCTTCAAATGACAGTATACTAAGTAAATATTAGTTTTTCTATTTTTTCTTTTTCCTCCTCATTTAAAACTGACAGAAGCCGGCCTGGTGGCACAAGCAGTTAAGTGTGTGCTCTCCGCTGTGGCAGCCCGGGGTTCGCCAGTTTGGATCCCAGGCGTGCACCAACGCACTTCACGGCAAGCCATTCTGTGGCGGCGTCCCATATAAAGTGGAGGAAGATGGGCACAGATGTTAGCCCAGGGCCAGTCTTCCTCAGCAAAAAAAAGAAGAGGATTGGCAGATGTTAGCACAGGGCTGATCTCCTCACACACACACACAAAAAACTGACAGTTTCCAACGTTTTGAAAAAAATTTTAAAGGTCACAGCACAATCATTAATAATCTTATTGATTATTGAGATAACCTTCCATGGTTTCAGTTTGCAAGCTCACTATGACACTCCTGCACTACCATGCAAAGTGAGCACTTACTATATTTAGTATGTCAGGTGATAATGAGTGCTGAGGAAACAAATTAATCAGGTCAAGAGGAGGTGGAATGCCAGGTGAGAGAGGTATATTCTATGTAGGGTGGTTTATGGAAGGTGTCTTTATAGAGTGACATTTGAGCAGAGACTGGAAAGAAGGGAGAGAGTGAACTATGCAGATATGTTGCGGGAAGAAGCAGAGTGATAGGATTTGACTTCCATTTCCAAAGAACCTCTGTGGTTGAAACAGAAAAGCCAATTAGAGACTCTAGCGATGGTCCAGGAAGCAATGATGGTGGCTGGGACAGGGAGTAGTGGTGGGGGTGACTAGTGTGCATATTATGGATATAACTCAGTGGTGTGCAGGAAAGACTTGGACAGGCTCATGAGAGCTGACTGCCACATTTTCAGGAATTTTGCAAGCTGGCTGTTAAACTGTTGGTAGCTTAAAATTGGCCACATTGCGAGTGTTTACACCACAGAAACTGGCAGGCACTACAAATTAGGCTTTGTTTTATTTATTTTGGAGAATCAATTGTTAAACATTTGCCATCTCACCATTTAACATAAGCATGTTGAAGGCAGAACTTAATATGGGATATAATAGAAAGAGAAATCAAAGATGACCCAAGGCTTTTGGGCTGACAGATGTGTACCATGAGCAACAGGATTGAGAAGGATGCAAGATAATAGAAGGACTAGTGCTTTCATGACAGGGAGATTAGGAGAAACTTCTGTCTGGGTTTGAGGAGCAGGACATTTAGGCAAAGAGGAAGGAGAACAATTTTTTTTCTTAAAATCAGAATAGGAGTTCATTTGTACTCAAGAGTCAATAGAGCAACTCAACAATGCTGGGGATTTGGGGGTAGACAGGAATCCAGAAGACAGAATAACTCTTGATGCATGAAGATGAGTGTGTACTTCATAGCCAAGTCCCAAGGCAATCGATGAGAGATATCCTAATGTGTGTAGACTTGACTTGTTTCTCACCTTTTAGGAAAATGTCATGAGTCAGTCCCCAGAGCTATGTCCCATGGCCTCTGCTCAGGACCATGTATGAATATCCAGCTCTGGGGGCATCAAGGACTGGGAGAAGGAGCAACAGAAATGTGTGAGCAGGCAGGTGTCTGGGGAGGGGAGGCTCTTGGAACAGAGTCATGGAAGCTTCTGGTAGGATCATTCTCTGAGACTGGGCCCCTCACAGAATGAATGGAGCAGCAGAGATTGGGGGTGGCACACAGCAGGGAAGGAAGGAAGGAGCTGTGGGAAACATATCCACATTTAATTATCTGCTCATCATTATAGAAATGTTCCCTGTGTGCCTACTATGTCCCCACTGCTGTTCTCCTCCTGAGAGGACTGTCGTGAGATGACAGGTTGATCCTGTGATAGGACTCTGCCACCTCAGCCTTCATCCCCAAGTCCTGATCCCCTCCCCATCCCTTCCACTCTGTCACTCAGAGGGTCACAGCAGGAACAGCCCTCAGAGCAGCATCAAAGGACTTCTCAGCATTACTCTAAAATGTGGGTTCCTTTAGCCCCATGGAGCCCGAGCATTCAAATAATCTAGAGATGGTCTCCAAGGGAATCACCCACTTAGCTGACCCTCATTCAGCCCCCTTCTGCCCACTTCCTCCACAGAACCCATAGGACTGTGTGCACACCCTTTGAAAACCCTTGATCCAGCCCTCCTCCTGCAGGACCCCACACAGTTTCTGGGATGGAGAACCTCTGAGAGTGATCCACAATTCTCCTGAGCGTATTGAGGGAGGTGTGTCGCCTTCTCTTAACTCCATGTGGGCCCTGACCCTGTGTCTCCTTTGGATGGTCCCTGTTACTGATGTTGCCCTTTATGGGACAGACCTTGTCCTGCCCTCCCTGCCCCACAACTTACAGTCAGGCCCTCCACTTCCTGTGGACGTAGATGGCAGAGACACCAATGGCCAGCAGCAGCTTTGTGCTTAGGACGAGGACTACCAGAGGGACAGTAGACAGCTCTTCACCTGAAAATCAAGGGATAGGAGGACCCATTAGAGTGGCCACACAGGAGCCTCCACTTACTCCATCTGAGGCTACCTGGGCCATCAACAATCTGAAGCTTTTGAATCTGCATCCTGCCCTGTGCTCAACCTTGAGGCAGAAATTAGGGTTAAGATGTTCCTCATTCTCACTCTTCCTACTCTCAGGCTGCCTGGATTGTCCTCCTGGAGGGAAGGGTGGAGAATGGGTACTCAGTGACCTGTAAGTGTGGTGCCTGGTTTACTTGCTTGATCCTCATACCTCTATGGAGCAGGTATTATTATCCTTATTCTGATGAGGAAACTGAGGCTCAGAGACTTTAGGGAGGCTCACAAAATTAGTGGGATTCAATCCTAGGGAAATCTATCATTGCAGTCTGCAGAATGACCAGAGACAGTGCCTTTTGGACCAAGTCCAAACTCTCAGGGTCATAGGAATGAATGTCCACACAGCATGCAAGTGGAGTGAGGACAGGTTTCATGGTGGGTGAGAGAGATGCAAGGCTGCCCTCATTCATAGTAGGGGTGAGGCTGGATGACCCCATGTTGTCAGGAGGTGAGGGAGCCCTCAGGGTAACCTGACCTCATGAGACCTGCTGTCTGGAGAACAGCCTGGTGAGTCTAGGAAATGGGGTCTCATGCTTCGAGGGGCTTCAAAAAGCATCTGGCCCACCTTGACCCCAGGGCGAGTGTATGCTGAAATCTTTCTGTTAGCCTCAGAAAATTGTATCTGATGACGTACAGTTGGGTTCTTTGCGTTTTTAAAATGAGCAGTTTTTGCTTTTAAAATTAAATAAATAAATATATTAAAATAGTTTTTTATAAATGAATTTATCCTTAAGGAAGGATTGGAGCCTCACCCTCTTTTGCTCCTGGGGTCCTGGAGGATGACAGTTCTCATTGAGCAGCTCTCTGGGACTTTCTCTCAGGTGAAGAGAGCTGTGTTGTTCAAGTTTGCACCTCCTGCTGGAGGGCAGCTCGCATCAGAGTACTGGCTGAACTGGAGTATAGAGGCTCAGCCCTCTCCCCTCCACTGAAAACAGCTCTGAAAGACCACCCTGCTCCACAGCTCTGTGAGAGCACCGAGTCTGTGTTGTGCCTGCATTGTAGGTCACCAGATCCCTGTCCCAGTCCTGCTCTCACCCCCACAGGCATGTTGACCCTGGCCGCACTCCACGATAAGCTTCCAAATTCTCATGTCCATTTCAGAGTCTGCTTCTGAGCATAACTGACCTATGGCAGTTCATCTGGGAGTGGTCTGGAAATGCAAATTTGGAATTGGATCACTGGGCTGGCTGACCAAGAGGACCCCAGCACTGCCGCTGGTGGAACAGGGGAGGCCCTTACTTCTCCTAGTGGAGCAAGTGTTCAAACTTCACCAGTGGTGAACTGGGAGGGTGTAACCAGAGCAAGAGAACACATTGGTGTCCAGCATTTGAAATTGAGTTGGGAAATGGTAATTATAAGGACTGTGGAATTAGATGGCTGTTGCTGGGGTTCAATCCTTTGGAGAAAGACCAAAGTAAGAGAGTAAGAAAAGTAAGAGAGATTAATCACAAGTGAAAGGTCAAGTGTGAAAGCCAGAGGAGTTCCTAGCATCGTTGCAGAGTCTTATCCCCCAGAGCCAGAAGGCAGAAGAACTGAGGATTGGCCCAGGACATCATTATATTGGCAGAGCTAGAGAGGAGGTTGAATTCTCAACTGCAGTGGGCCTGTCTGCCAGAATAGGGCCCTGATGGGGACGTATGGGACCCTCAGATATAAGACAGGG
Organism: Ceratotherium simum simum; assembly: GCF_057802395.1. NCBI lineage: Eukaryota > Metazoa > Chordata > Mammalia > Perissodactyla > Rhinocerotidae > Ceratotherium > Ceratotherium simum. The sequence continues at coordinate 29,797,045 of NC_141920.1, forward strand.
ACACATGGGCCAAAGCACTCAGGACTCTTCAGTGACTGCTGGGTGCCGAGGACAATGGCAGCAGCACAGCTCCTTGTCTCCAAAAATGACCTCTCCAACCACAAGAAAACATAAAACAAAGAAAGTAAATTCTACACAAAACTGGCTCCCAGTATTAGCTGAAGAGAAAATGCTAAAACTGCAAAATAACTGAATCGAAGAGAAAAATCACTAAACCCTAGTGCACCATCTCTCACAAGGCTGCCATCCCAGCCTCACCCAGTCACCAGGAAAAGTGACGAGGGGACCTAGAAGGTGAACCTGAGCATTATTTAGAAATCCCACCATCAATAGTAAATCCACTATTAAATTTGAGAATACTGAAAAAGTGTCTGTCTTGCAGGTTAGAGAACAGAAGGGGTTTCAAAGTATGCCTAATTGAAACAGGTTGGCACAGACTCCTCAGAATCTATGAACATGTTACTTACATGGCAAAAGACACTAGCCTTGGTGATTAAGTTAAGGATCCTGAGATGGGGACATTATCTTGGGTTATCTGTATGGAGCCTGTGTAATCACAAAGAGCCTTGTAAGCGAAAGAAGGAGGCAGGAGAATTAGAGAAGGAGACATGAGGACAGAGTCAGAGGTGACAGTGAGGTGGGGCCCTTAGCCAAGGAATGTGGGCAGCCTCTAGGAGCTGGAAGAGACAAGGACACGGATTGTCCCCTAGAGTTTCCAGAAGGATCGCAGCCCTGCCACCCACTGTGGACCTCTGACCTCTAGAGCTGTAAGGTAATAAAATTGTGTTGTTTAAAGCCACAGAAAGTGTGGTAATTTTTTACAGCAGCAATAGGAACCTAATACAAGGAGGCTGGGACGTTTCAAAAGGACTGATGTGGCAAAAGGGATGGGCTCAGTTTAAAGTGCATAAGTTCTGGGGCAAAAAGCCAGAAAAGAAGGAACAAGTGCTGTTTGGCAATTGAGTGGTGAAGAGAAAAAGGAAACAGGGGGTAGGGAAATTTAAGATCCTGAAAGAAAAAGAGAACCAAAAAACTGAGAGGCCTCAGAACATTTCTCCCACTATCAAAACCAACCAACCAACCCAAACTCCATTAACAAACCTGGATTAAGCTGTACTGAGAGAAGAGAGGGCCATTAAGCCAGGAATATTGTAAAACACCCAGATATCATTAAAATGAACAGAAAGATGTCCACCCTCACACCAGACCCACTGGACCCAAGACTGCAGTGGCTGGAGCCTTCAGATGCCCAGGGCTGGCTGGACATCCTGCTGCAGCAGGGTCACAGAGGCATCTTGCACTTTGCTCCAGCCTGCCAACATGGACAACACAAAAACCATTTCCAGACTCAGTACAATAGCGAGGGCGCTCGGTCATGCACACTGAGAGCACCAGAACTAACAGCCCTGGTCTGAGCCCCGGGGGAAGTGGATACTGAGGAGCAAACACAGGCTGGTCCAGACAGGATTGTGTGGACCCATCTCTCCCTACTCTCCCCTTTCAGTACAATCTAACCCCTAGAAACAATGCGAGGTACAAGCACAGGAGGACGCTGACAGGAGGACGAGGAAGCAGACTGGCTGGGCCCTGAGGACTGGAGGGAGAACACAGCGGCCAGGGGTCAAGATTCCCCTCTCCTGACTGCCCAGCACAGGAGGACACTGGGATGGCATTAGAGAAAAGAGAAGCATAATACCAATCATCTAAGCTTCTGCCTCAGGAAACTAGAAAAAGAGGAGCAAAATAAACCCAAAGCAGAAGGAAGGATGGAAATAGTACAGAAAAGAGGAGAAAAATCAATGAAATTGAAAACAGAGAAACAATAGAGAAAAACCCCTGCAACAAAACGCAGGTTCTTTGGAAAGATCAATAATATTGAAAAACTTCTAGCAAGACTGACAATAAAAAAAGGAGGAATGACACATTTCCAAAATCAGGAATGAAAGAGGGGACATCACTACAGACCCTGCAGACGTCAGAAGAATAATAAGGGGAGATTGTGTGCAATCCTACAGATAGATTTTGAGAACTTAGAGAAAATGGACGAAATTCCTCAAAAAACACGATCTGCCACAATTTACTCTATATGAAATGAATAATTTGAATAGCTCTAAACTATTAAGGAAATTGAACTCATAATTTAAATATTCATGAAAAAGCATTCTTGACACTCTGATGGTTGCACAGGAATATTCTACCAAGCATTTATGGATGAATTAAAACCACTTTGGTGCAAAAAAACAGCTATAAAAGAAATTTGGGAAAATGTAAACGTATACTTCATTTAAGACGGTATTAGGGAATTATTGTAATTTTGTTAAGTGTGTAATGGTATTGGTTTTGTAGAAAACCAATGTCCTTAATCATAGACCACACAATAGTGGACTCCCTTTGCACCTTGATGTGCATACTTGACCAAGCTATTAGTGGACACAATTATGCAACTTCTGTTTGTCTCTTGTTTTAAGGGAAATTGTCTTCATTTTCCCATTTTTACTCTTCCAGCAGACAGGGTCATGGACACTTGGTGTCCCAGGGTTGACCCAGCTGATGAGGACAACACCACAGGGCCGATGGAAGGAACGTGGGTCTTTGAAAGTTCTTCTGGACTCCTGGAAACCTGACTGTATTCCCTTCTGATGTTACATGAGAGAGAAATGAGACATATTTTGTTCATAGGAAGGGGGACTTTGTAGGTTCCTGGGACAATGCCCAGCAGAGGAGGAATGTGTCTCTAATTAGCATGTTTTTCCTGTACAGGCTGGTGGTCCCTGTCCTCAGGGACTCAGATTTACCTTGATTAATTTAGCCCAATCACGTGGTCTAACAGCAAAAAGTCTGCAACAACATACTCACCATTGCTCCTCAAGTCTCATCGGTAACACTCCAAACACACAGGGTAGTTGAAGCAGGAAAAGAGATCACAGAGGAACTGGAATTTGCATATAGTAAATGTGCAGTGAGCGGTTGTGATTACTTGTCCATTGTCAGAAATCAAGGAACAAAGGAGGCTCATGTCGTGACCACTCAGGGTCACCAAGGTGTCTGGTCTAGACTCAAACCCCACGTACTCAGGGCTCCCTTCTGAGAATTTCACAGAGTAGTTAGCAGGTGCAGGTGTCTGCTGGGGTGACATTAATGATGTGGATGGAAAAGTCCAGGATGGAATAGAGACTAGGCAGAGGTTAGAGAGAGAAAGGAGGAGAGAGATGGGCTGACGTGGATGGTGAACGTAGTCATTGTTAGGACGGAATAGAGACTAGGCAGAGGTTACAAAGAACAAGGAAGAGGGAAGTGGGTTGACGTTGATGGTGACAAAATCATTGTTAGGTAGAGAAAGCAAGAGGCGGATGCTATGAACAGGATGAGCTCCCTCCTTCCCTTCTTCTTTCTTTAACATATATTTATGTCAACAAATCTATAAAGATATGCACCAAACACTTACCAGTGGTGACTCTTGGAGTGTTTGATATGGGAGAGGGGAGCTCACTTCCAAGTTGTGCTTTATATTTATAAACTTCTAGATTATTCTATAACAAGCATTAATGACTAATTATAATATCTAAAAAAGATAAAATTTTAAAAGAGACAGCTCAGTTGGAGTGGAGGCCTCACCAGGGGTTCCACCTGTGTCCTGCTCCTTCTGGTGGGCAGAGGCCTCCAGCGTACGGTGTTTGGTGACCGCCGGCTGCCCATCATGCTCCACCTGGCAGGTGAGCACTACATCCTCCCTGTGGGCAGATGAGTTCACCAGGAGCCAGCTCGTCCAGTTAAAGGTCCCATCCTTGTTCTCTATGAGTGTTGAGGCCGTTTCTGTTCGGGACACGTTTCCATTCTCCAACCAGGTCAGCTTTAGGTGCCGGGGGTAGAACTTGTTCACCTGGCAGGTGACGTTCACCAGGTTCCCTGCCGTGGGCTGTTGGGAAACCTCCAAGGTGGGTGGAACTGAAACAGCACAGGACAGAGGCTCTGACCTTATGGAACAGACAGATCACAGAGGAGGGCTCCGTAACTTAGCTCCCACCACCACAGATGGGAATCACCCAGGACAGTGCTAGGCATACAGCAGGCACTCAAACGCCGAGGGTGCTCTTTGCATGTGAATAAGATCACAAACCACAGTGCCAGGCACACAGTAGTTGCTCAGGGACTGGTAGCTCGTATTAGGGTCATAATGAGTGAAATCAACAAGCACAGCCCCTGGCATACAGTGGGAGCATAATAACTGTAGAAAAATAAATGAAATCACCAAGCACATAGGGGCTGGGCTTAGAGTAGGTGCTCAGCAACTGGAGCTGCTATTGGTAAAGTAGACGACACGACCTAGCACAGAGCTTGGCACTTGGCAGGTGTTCATCTGGCAGCTTCCGTTAAAACAGGTGAGTGACCAGCACATCCAGGTGCCTGGCGATTGGGAAGGCCAGTCAGGAATTAGATTCCAGGCAATTCAGGCCTGGAGCAAACAGCAGGGGGAGGAGCGGGCTTGGGTGCTTGGGGGCAGGTGTGGACTTGGGCTGGGGTGAGGGGCATCTACCTCGGAGGGTCTCAGACAAGCTGGCTGTCCCACGAAGAGGAGGGTACCCCTGCAGGGTGACGTGGGCCACCTCGCAGATGACCTGGGAGTGAACATCCCGCGGGGCCAGTACCACCTTGGCTGTGCTGGAGATGCTGTAGGAAACGCCGTCTCCCTCTGGGTCCACTTTGGTCTGGGAGGCTGAGAGCTCATTCCCATTTTTGAACCACTTCAGGGTGATGTTTATGGGGGAGAAGCCATGGGACTCGCAGGTGAAGCTCACTGTCTGCTCAGGCGGGGCCCTCGCCGTGGGGCCCGATACCACGGGGGGAGAGGGTTTGGCTACAAAGGAGCATTTATAAACAATAAATGTGATTGTGATTATCATCACTGACCATAAGCGTGTGACCCTGTTAAGAACTTTCACATATAATATTTTTAATCCTTCTAACTGTGCTGGGAGGGCGGGTCATCATCCTCATCTTACAGAGGAGGACACACAGGTTCCCAGAGGTGAACTCTGAGGAAGGGGCACAGTTGTGGAGATACTCAATTTCTACCCTGTTTAGGAGGGAAATTTGTCAATATGCAACAAATTAAAATACACACACACAAAAATGTAGCAATGCCACCTCCAGTGGGCATCTCCCACTTGAGTAGAGTGGTGCAGCGCTAGTCTAATATCCCAAGGTTAGGAACAACTTTGTATCCATCAATGGAAGACTGTAGAATGAAGGATGCTGTCTCCATATGATGGATGTTATGCAGCTGTGGAAACAACGTGCAACTCTTGCTGCTGATATGGAACGCTTGAATGGGGATGATGCGGCTGAGGTGTGGAGAGGTTCCCAATCTCCTCGGGCCTCGGGGTCCAAATGCAAGGGGCTTCCGAACCTTTGGAAAAATGATGAAAAGGAGAAATGCTGGCTCTCTGTTCAATGGTTTGATGTAACAAGCTTTTATCCAGCACAAATGATGGGCCAGGCTCTTCCAGGGAAAGTGTCCAAGTTTGAGGCAGGAAGGAGCATGCCTGGAATCAGATCTGGGTTCTGGAATGATCCCCTCACTCACTGGCCATGTGACCTTGGGCACGTAGCCCAGCTCCCCATCTGTACATGGGGCATGGGGCTGGATGGGCCTAAAGGTCCATTGTGCACGACTTTTCAGGATTCAGGATCCTTGCCCTCTGGCAGAAAAGAGTAAATGAGAATCTTTGCTGCCTCAACGGGGAACCCCTAAATCACCTACATGAGGAACCTCTTCCCTGGGTGAGGGACATTCTGAGATGGCCCAGCTCTGCCTGGAGCCTTCAGTGACTGTGTGAGTTGGCCCTTGTATCACACGAGGGTTTTCTGGACAGACACACAGAGAACACCCAATCTCTGTGCGTCTCCTCCAGCCGGGCTGTCAGAATAAACAGAGAATCTGGGCCTCTTAGGGATTCCTCTCAGTGTGATGTTTCTGAGGATGAAATGAAGAAACATATGTTCTCCCCTACGTGCCCTGCATACGTTTCTCCTCACAGGAAGGGAAGAGGACGTGAGCCTCCTGGGAGAAGAGCCTTTGCCTGCTGTGTCCACTGCTGCTTCCACAGCACCCAGAGCAGAGCCTGGCACACAGTAGGTTCTCAGTAAGTGCTGAGTAAAGGAAGACTCGGCCACATTGAGGGGCACTCTCTGGGGGCAGGGGCGAGGTCTGGCCATGTGACTGGGCAAGTCACTCAGACTTACAGTTCCCTCATCCCTGGAATAAAGGGCTGGACGGGATGGAAAAGGCAAGGGTTGTGGAGCTAGGCAGATGGGCATTCCAGAATTCTCCCCCCATTTACCAGCAGTGGCGCCTTGAGCAACTAGCACGACCTCTCCAGGCCTCAACTTCCCTGATCTGTGGAAGGGGGTGAAATCAGATCATGAACATAAGCACCATAGCCACACCTGATTCTTGCTGTTGCTCAAAGAATGGGGGTTGTTATTATTGACTTGTTGTCACACACCAGGGGATGAAGGAGGCCCACACTGTACTCACCACTCACGGTGAGCTGGGTGCCTGGTCCAGACTTAATCTCCACATCATCAGGGCTCCCTTTCTGGAACTTCACACAGTAGTAGATACCAGTGTCTGCTGGGGTGATGTTCCTGATGCGGATGGAATAGTCCGTGTTGTTTCTCTTTGTGGTGTCTCCAACATTTGTTACTCGGGGGAAGTGGCCTCCTTTGTAATTGTAGATTAACTCCCGGCCTGACCCTGTCCCCCTGAACCACATGACGTTCCCCACAGGGAGGAGGGTGGTCAGGGTGCAGCGCAGAGTGGCCGTCTCTCCAGCTGCAACTGACACTGACTTCTCAGGCTGAAGCACCTGCAGCTCCTCACCTGCTGCTCCTGGAGGAAAACAAATCCATTATTTATTCACCCCTATGTGATCTTGTAGGTTTTCTCAAGTGTTTATCAACAACAGCTTTCACTGACCGAGTGCACAGCACGAGCGGGCCTTCAGCTCAGCACATTGCATATGTCATCACAGGTAACATTCACAAGAAGCCTGCAATGTGAGACCCTAGTACAAATGGGGAACTGAGGCACAGAGAGGTTAAGAATTGTGGCAGAGAGTCGGTTTGAGTGTCTGTGCCCTCTCTGGGGGTTTCATGCTTCGCCAAATATTTCTGGCTGTCCACCTCTGGCCTCAGGGCGTGTAGAATTTCTGGACCTTTGCATTGGGTAGGACCATGAGACGTTTTGGGACCATGAGTTGTGAGCAAGAGTAACAAAGGAATTTAGTGGGATATGCATTTAACTACAAGAACCTCTATGCAGCAACTTCCCTCTTATGCAGAGATCCACATGCTCAGGTTGGGTCTGCTCCATCAACCTGGATACTTGAGTGACAATGATGGGCAGAGGTCCCAACACAGAATGAATATATAGTTTAATTAAGAAGTAAAACATTCTTTCAAGTACCTGGGATTTTTTATCCATAGTATAATAATGTGGCATTAGTGTCCTAATCCTGCTGTAAATAATTACCAAAAACTTAGTGGCTTAAAACAATAGAAATTTTTATCTTATAGTTCTGGAGGTCAGAAGTCCACAATTGGTGTTGCTGGGATAAAATCAAGGTATCAGTCAAGCCGCATTTCTTCTGGAGGCTCTCTTCCTTGCCTTCTAAGTCCCAGCGGCTGCCCATATTCCTTTTCTCATGGTTCCAGTCTTCCTATCACTCCAACCTCGTGCTTCCATTATCACTTGTATTTCTCTACCTTTGACTTTCCTGCCTCCTTCTTCTGAGTAGTCTTATGATATCACTGGGCTCACCTTGATAATCTAGGATAATCTCCCCATATCAACAGTCTTAACTTAATCAGTTCTGCAAAATGTAAAAATATTGCCATGAAACGTAAAATATTCACACGTGCTGAGTATTAGGAAAAGGATCACTTGGGGGGCCATTGTTCTGCCTACCACACAGATCTCTTCTGACTTTCAGAAACCAGTTTCCATAACAAAAATCTGTGTATATGGCATTGACACACAGGTAGAATAAGGCAACTTATTGGAATCTGGATGAAGGACTATTCAAGCAGTCCACTGGTGAAACAGTCTGAAAAATAAAACTAGACTCAATTAAGAGAAGGAGAAATGGAATATCCACAAATACAAAGAAATCAAGCAACACACTCTTAAAAAATCAATAGTCAAGGAAGAAACCACAAGAGAAATTAGAGAATACCTTGAGACAAATGAAAAGAAAAATACAACATACCAAAATATCATAAGTAAATAACTATATA